>NW_010170951.1:0-21475 GCF_000695765.1 Mesitornis unicolor | reverse complement strand
TTTTATTTTATTTTATTTTATTTTATTTTTGTTTCTTGCTGTATTGTATTCCCCTAACTCTCCAAGTAGGCAAATTAACAAAGCGGAGCTTTAAACTCTCTGAAACTGCTTCAACAGATTTGTGCTTAGGCTACCAGAAAGTAAATATTTTAATTGAGAACAAAGCAAAAAAACCCTGTGCCCTATCTTTAACCTTCAAGTATCATTTGTAAAAATTATCACATCTTGTATTTTTCCTTACAGTGATTAAAATGAGGCCTCTGTATTCTGCTAAGAGGAAAGGACAAATTTCTTTCAGTTAACCACAAATTCAGTCAAGCATCTCTGAGTGGAAAGTTTGCTCATGGTCATTAAAGAGTTTGCAGATTGCTTGGTGTGTCTGAAGGGAAGAGGAATAGAAAAGGGAAGGAAAAAGGAAGGAATTAAATAGAGACAGTGGAAAAGTTCAAGGAAATTGTTTTTAGGAAGACTTTCTCCCTTTAAGAGAAAGCACCTTTTAGTGCCAGCCTACAAGCCTTCTTTTAGCTAGGATAACATTTTTCTTCAACGGCAAAGGAAAAATTGAATCTTCTTTGAAGGAAAAAAAAATCTGATTTAAATTAAAGGGAAAAGGCCTATGAACTGTGATTCTGTGATTCTGTGAACTCAATCTCATTTTTTTAATCCAAAAGAAATAATTTGAGTGGCTATCAAATATATCCAATTTCCTTTGGATTTGCCCAGTCCTAGTCCACTTCTGCACTTCTGTTTCCTTCTAAAATACATCAAAGATGTGTCTGAGATAAAACACATCAAACAGCAGCAATCCCTGGAACCAGAGAAAATGTAAGTGAGGAATGCAGGGAACAGCGTGGTAATCATGGGGAGTACAGAGGGATGAGACTTCTAAGGAACGATGCCCAGTGGACTGCTTGGTTTACCATAATGATGATGCTATCTATGCGTTTGACTCACATTTTCTTCCTAGAAATGACTCTAATTTATTTCTGTGAATCTCATCTGAGACTGGTGGAAATCACTGATGCCCCATCTCTCACTGGCTCTCTGGAAGTCTACTTTTCCCAGACAGAGGACATTAGGTGGGTAGTCACGAGCGTAGCGGAGCAGTTACATTACTCCAGTGGTTTTCATTGCAAGAGTCTGTTTGGAAGCAGCAAATGGCTTGGTGATGTCTTCTGGTGCATTTCGCTATCCCGAGACTTCTGTTTGTGATGGTAGAGGGGAGAGCTGGGCTGGACAACCCTTCAAGCTGCAGATACCAATCACACTGTTTTTTGCATCCCATTTAATTCAAGTTTACTATAATAAAAGAAACATAGAGTGAGAGGAGGGATGGTAGCAACTTGGTAGCCCATGCAAGATGGAAGATAGGGATGGCAGTCACACTGCTGCAGCTCAAATGAAGGCAGAATGTGGGTAGGAATTCCCTGTGAAATATCAAGCTTGGAGGGCACCCAAGGCACTCTGTGGTTTTCTTTGTGGACCTTTGTCATTCATGCATTGCTTTGGTGTCTGGCCACAGGAAGAACAGGACAGAACCAGTAAGATAAAGTGTGAACCACTTCATTTTTTGAGCCATTTTATCTAATCTATCTCATTGGGTCACTGGTGAGATATCATGTGTTTGTATGGCTTTTATATAGTAAGAAGTTGTACCACCAAGTAGAAGTTGTGACTGTTGGGTGACCTGGGAGCTACACATGGAATGGGAACACTTCCAGTTCCTGCCAACCTGCAGGCTGGTGTGTGAACAGTTTCACACTGAAACCCCAATGTTTACCAGCATATCTGCTTCTGTGCTGATACACCATGCTGGCCATCTTTAACAGTTTAAGCTTGCTGAGATGAGGAGGAGTAAGGCTAAATCAGAACAGCAGTCACTATAAAACAGATTAAAACACAGAGCGTGTGTCTGTCTATGGAGATGTAGGCGCTGAACAAATATGGCTGCAGTGCTGAGATTGGTATCAGGCGAGGGAACACATAAGGAGCTGTTACCTTCTTTCCCTGTAAATCAAATACTGTAGAACAGCAAGCCTTGGGTTGTGTTTGTATTCACAGAACAAGCATTACCTATCTTTAGATTGCATTTAATTTGCTGGGTGTGGGAAAAGATACGGCATTCTCGCCATCATCTCTTCCATTACCTGACCCCAAACCTTGAGTTAAGGATCATAATTGCCACAGTGGACAACCAAGTTCTGTCAAAGTAAACTAAAACTTTGATTTTATGAGGACAGCATTTATTCGCAAAAATTACCATCCTATCTCATTTCATTATCACAGCTTTAACTGGAAATATGTTGAAATCATTCATAGAAAAGGTTTCTGATGTTTCCCACACCTAATTCCTTTTGCAATTTCCGTGCCGCTAGCTCTTTTCACAGAACTATTTTGTCCCAAACCTTAACAAAACCAACTGCCAACTGCAGGACTGCAGCCACCAGCTCATGCAAAGGAGTCATCCTTCACCCAAGAACAGAAGAAGCTGGGGGGGATCGTGACTGCTCCTTGGTGTTCCTTTCCCAGTGAACCCCTCCTCGTATTAGCAATAATGTGTCTTGGCAGCACAGTAAAGTAATTGGTCAGCACAAGTTGGAAAAACAAGGTGTATTCCAAGGTAGGTCCGTCAAACAGCGGTATTTCAGCTGTGACAGATGGGCTAAATCAGGCGTTTAGCAAAAGCAAGGAATAGCCATGAGTAAAAAACTCTGTTGAGATCTCTTTAAAATGTGTATTACTGTCAGATCCATAGATCTTTTATCTCTCCCTTAGGCTCCAGCAAGAGGCAGAGAAGGGTATTTTGGTGACAGGTGCAAGAGCAATGTTTAAGCAACACTGACTGGCTAAATGAGCAATGTGTTATTCTGGTTTCATAGATTCACAATTCTACAGAATCCTGGTTCTGATGTTTTATTGCTTACTTTTAGCAAGCTTTTAATTAATCTTGCAAAATGTCTGACATGCTGTGATGGCTCTCCTATAACATGTTGCTCATTTTCTCCTTCACAAGGCACTTTTTTCCCCCAAATTCCAGTGACTTTACTCTGAAAGGAGTGCAGAAAAATGTGTCTATACTCCAAAACTCAGTGCTCTGGGAGATAATTTGCTGTCATCAAGGGCTGTATTTTCCTGGAGATACAGAATCTAGAATATAGAGATTTTTCAGCCTTCTGCTCAGTTCTAGATGTTGCTAGGTGAGGAAAATCCTCTGGTATTGTGGGCTCTCTTCAGCCACATGGACACCACCACTCTGGATGGCTGAATGGACATAAAGTAAAAAAGGACCAATGATTCCCATAGCTGCCAAAGATCCATTTCTTTTCTTTCTTCTTGTGCTCAGGACTGTGAAGGGCTGTTCATAGAGTGATGTAGCATCTAGACACAGATTTTATCTCTTTGCAAAAGCAATTTGACAGGCTGTACGCCAGCAGAGATGCGGATACACTGAGCTTGTCCCTTTTGCCATGTGTTCTCCATTTCCCTTAATGTGGAGACCGAAGTGGTTCTGAGTGGTCAAGCAGAAAAGCCAGGAAGAGTGGAAATAGGAACAGCTCTGATCCCTTAACAGATTCTTGTGCAGAGATCATGAACTGGACCTTACAGCCCCGAGTCAGCTCCAGGTTCCAGCTCAGTGGGCCACACTGGTTCCTCAGACCATAGATACACCTCATTACATCTACTTAGCCCATCCAGTTTAAGAGCAAACTTTTCCTAAAACTCACTGCAAGTAGAATTCATCTCTCTTGCATATGAATAAAGTTCCTTTTTGTTGTTCAGTGAAGAAGTTGTGCACTGCAAAACTCATTATAGAAAAGGTCTTCTGCTGACCAGAGAGAACAATAGCAGCTAAACCATACTGCTAATTAATTTTCCATGGCCAGATAAGCTCCCAATCTGTTTCTGAATCCATTTTTCCCTTAGGCTGTAACAGCTCTGCAAACTCAGGAATTTGCAGCCTGTGGAGCTGTGATAAATAGAGGCAGGTAATGGCAGTGTGGATAGGCTGCATGACTGGACGTCTGCTCTCTATTAGCTGCAGGATGACTCCTGGTGAACCCTAGGTTTAATGGCAAATATCTTTTTTCAGCAGCTGTTTCCCCAGACAACTCAAGTACATGCACCTTGAACTGAATTGCTGGTTTTGTCCTGCCTGTGAATAAGCCTCTGAATTACATTTGAAAATGAATTAACTATCGTGGGCTTTGACTGCTGCTGCTGAGGACCAAACTCTGAAAAATTAAACATTGGCCTCATTTCTGGTATTAGTGAAAAATGGGAGCCAGAGCCAAGGGCTTCAGACAACTTTCAGCATTTGTAAATACCTCCAAAGCTGAACTGCTCAAGCTTCAGAATTCAGGGGAGCTTTAATGTCTACGGAGGAAGCTGAATTTTAATTTAGTAATTATAACTGGAGCAAGTGTCCCAGCTTAGAGTGGCTCATAACTTCCTACTGTAAGATCTGCTTTTGGCTATTTATAACTTGGAGAAGTTTTGAGAATTTTAATTGTAGGCTTTAGTGACTTCAGAGATGAGACCCACTTCCACCTTAGCTTTAAACAGACTGGTGCCTACTTTGATTCTTGCCTCTTAAGAGTCACCATTCTTGGTGTAGAGCAGGCACAGAGGCAGCCACACACGTGTTCATTGCCACCTGCACAGCCTCAAAGCAGAAGTGGAACCAGAGAGACGACACAGAAAGAAATGGAGACTTTTCCTCCTGGAACTGGAAATGGGGGGATGCATCAGGACTCCACACTGTGGTAAACTGTAATAATTTAGGAAACAAGCTACCAACATGCACTTCCTTTGAAGAGTGACGATTCTTACTGAAAGGCCCTAGCGCTGATGATTTGCACCTCAGCTCAAACCCTGACAGCACCACCTATTTGGGAGGATCCTACCAAATCCAGTGCATATGCAATGGGATGAGGCAGGCTGTACGTCTGTGGGCAAGTCCCTCGGGGTGGTTATGAGACTCAGCATCATGTTCTTTTAACTGCCTGAGAGAGACGATAATAATTTTGCAGTGCCTGGTGCAGTGTCTTTCTACTACTATAAAATATAATTTACAAACAAAAATAGAAGAAAAGGGATTTGGGTTGTCCAGAGCACTGTCCAGGGCCAATTAGAGAGCACCATTCTTTCTGCTCTACAACTGTGAGTACAGTTTATAATAACTCACCATATGTTGTTTAAAAAGAAACAATTCTTTACACATCTGGCATTTTCATAGGCACTTAGTGGACTGTAGAGAATGTAATTAAGCAGGATTCCTGCCTGTTGTTTTCTTACACAAGACCTTTCTGTTCCAGTGCTGTTGTTAACTTCATCAGGAGGCAGACACTAAATATAATCCTCCAAACAGAAGTTGTCCTTAAGAAAGGTATGCAGTCCACAAAGCTTCCTGCTTTTGTCTTGCTTCATGCCCCTTCTCAGTATAGCCTTCTGTCTCCCACCCCAGTTTCTGGGTGGAGTGGTTGCTGCGAGTCAGGATTTAACAAAACTCCTCTATTAGGAAAAGACAGCAGAGGGTGGGGATGGAGAGGCTCCTGGGAGCTGGTAATGGCATGCAAAGCCTTTCATCTCTAGGTTTCTAGGCCAAATTAGCCGTAGTGACCCCAAGTCCTTTGAAATAAGGCAGATATCTTTTTTTTTTAATTATTTGTAATAAATAAGAAGACAATTTGACCTGATTTTTTCAAAGGGGTAAGTGTGTGTATTGCCTGTTGGGAGCTCCTATGAAAATCAACAGCTTGGCTATGAATAAAAAAGAGGCAGCTCAGCTCCCCGCCTGCCTTTGAGGCTTCCTGGGCATCCCCATCAGCAGCCAGAGCATCCCATCTCCAAAAAAGCTCTGAGAGGCAGCTTGCCCTGGCCCTGGCCAGACCCCTTTCCCCTCTTCTTGTCTCCTCCACAGCCCTGCTGACTCATTCTAGCAAGTTTTCTAAATAGAAGATATTTCCAAATATTGACTGCCTTCAAGAGTGTGTTTACAGGAGAGATATTTGTAATACTTTGTCATCTCAGCAGGTCTGTCAAGTGTCACACGGCGAATGCGAGCAGACGGCTTTCTGCCTTCTCGAACAAGGCTGAAAGTCACTTTGAAGTATATCATTTAAATAGCTATTCACTGGCAGCAACACCCCAGTTTTATTCAGCTGTAAAAAGAAGCATCGTTCAGTCACATCTGTTTATAACAGTGCAAGGCAGTCCTGACTGATGAAGTGCCATGTGGTATTTTCAGCCATTTACCTCTTCACTGTTTTTCCCATTCAGTGTCAACAGCTTTTTTTTCCTATTTCTTGTAGGCTGCTGTCTTAGGACATCTTCTCCTTGTGAATAAGGGAAAAACTTGATTTGGTCTCCAGGCTATGTAAAATATCTTTAATTATGGATTTTATGGGCAAGCTGTTTTAAAAAAAATAAAATCAAATTCTGTATTTCTTCCCGCAGTGGCAGATTGGCAGGATTTCCTTTCCACCTGTCCAAGCAAGACTCCTTATCTCAGCAGTTTTGCTGTTGATAATCAACAGGAAGTATCACCACAATCTTATTGGAGCTTGACAATAGTAGGACATCTGGTATTAACAGAAGCTGTTAACCATATTCAAAACCTAACTATAGCATGACAGCAAGAAACTTATGTAAGATTACTTGTCATTTTGAGTTGCAAGGAGAGTATAAGCTTACACAATCCTGGCACTCATGCATGTGTGTGTGTGGTTTCAGAGATTTACACTTTCTCTGCACTGATCTCCACATTAGGCCTCAAACTATTCCCCTCCTCGTGGTGCCCAGTGCCTGCATCCCACCCCCTGGAAGTGTGGTCCTGCTGCTTCTCTGCTTTTTTGGATGCTGCATGTCAGACACAAAATCACCCCTAAATGCACCAAAGACTCAGCCGGGGTTGCCATGCCATGGGTGCTGCAGCCCTGCCATGAATGTGGCAGCAGATTTTCAGTTGTGAGTATGACCATGTCTCCTGACCATGGAGAGCAGAGGCATCCGTGCCCACCAGGAGTCTGCAATGCAGGGAGGTAACGGCCCAGGACAGTGCAGGGAAAAATAACAGCATGGGGAAAACTAGGTTCAGCTGAGGGAATGTGTAATAACAGTACAAGGCAGTATTTTCAATTCTAGGGATCTTGAGTTGTCTGTGTATTTGTAAAGCCATAACAATGTTTTAATAGTTCTACTATTAATGCTTTTGTACCCAAATTCTAATGTGCTGTGAATGCTTTGGGGGTATAGACTAATGGTATCAAAAGGACCAACAGGGCCAAATTCTCTTCTGGGCTATATTTGTGCATCATTAATGACTTCTATAACTAAAGGCATAGTATGAGCCTATGTCTCTCAAGTATTTAGGTACAAATCCTCCTCTTCACACCCACGCAATTAGTTCTACTTAAGGCTGTAAGGACAAGGAGGCAAATGGGCAATCTTGGGAATGAGGAGAACTGCACTAGAAATGAAGAGGCATAGAGAAGGAGACCTCAGATCCCATTATCTGAACTCATTTTATTAAAGGCATATTTGTACTGTATTTGTAATTCCCTTAGAATTGCCTACCCGTTGTGGAGCAGTGTCGGCAAAGCAATTATGTTATCGCAGATGCTAATGCGACCTTAGGGAGGGAGGGAACCAGAAATTGTGCAGTTGTGAAGAGAAAAATCTCAGATTTTAACGATGGTTAACGAATGCCAAAGCTTGGCATGGTACCTTTGTGCTCTCGCCCTTCTTATCATGGAAGCTTGTTCCATGTGGAGCTGGAAAATCAGTGGGGCTACACCTTTGCCTGCTGGTGAGCTATAATGTTGCAGCTGTTAACAAATGAGTTGTTCTCTATCTAGTTAAATTAGACATAATCTTTCTTTTCTCTGTCTGTGCCAGGTTTTGGTTGGGTGTTTTTTTTGCCGAATCTCAGTTGAGGCTGAGACAAAGGAGACTTGAAGTATTTATGTGGTTTTCCCTCCCAAGGCTCTGAAAATTAAAAATGAGTTCTCACTGGCCCAAGCCCCATGAAAGCTGAGAATTTCAATTGATATTTCTGCCCCATTTCACTGCAGCGAGTGGGATGTAATTATTACAAATGTCATGGTAACAAACGTGGTAGTTTTCACAGTGACAGTTGCCACTGCAGAAATAGTACAACACAGAACAAAAATTACCTGTCAGGCATCTCATTTTGTTCATCCAAATCCTGCTTGTTCAATTCACCACTGGGCTGCACCTGACACAACACTTCCAAACGTGTTTGCAGATTGCCTGTGTCTGTCTGTCTTGGGCCATAGGCATCCTCCCACTGCCCACCTGAGCAGCTGCCACCAAGGTTCCCAAGGTCTAGAGGGGTTTCTGTGCCTCCATAGAAAACATCTCACTCCTACTGTGAGTCCATACTCTTGACAGAGGGGCTGGAGGAACTAAAGACCTTGAAGAGCTGGTGGGGCTGAGAGGACCCTGTGTGGAGGCAGCCGAGAGGAGACACATTGAGTCTTGATCTTCTCTGGAGCTGAAGCATCCTAGGTTGTGACCTGCTTTTCAGAGTGTAGGAGATGCGGCTGCTCCGCTAAAATTGTAACCCAAGGGTCAGGGTGCTCATCCAGGAAGCAGGAAATCTGAGTTAAATTGCCTGTTTCCTCTGATCTAGTGCTTTCCAATGCCCTGGGATGTACCCCAGACTTGTTCCAGGCTGGAGAAATAGGAAAGCAGATGGGCACGCAGGCAGGCAGGCAGACACCCAGTATCTCTGCTGGTATTGAGCTACTGTGCAAAGGAGAGTTCAGAATCCATTGGACCAGAGAGTTTAAAAACAGTTTAATGTATTTGTGTATTTTAAGATCACAGTGAGGTGACCTTGGACCATGGTGTCTCACGAGGAAGGCTGAGCATGTGCTTTTTTGAACTAAGTGCAACTGAGGGGCCTTGGACCACTGGAAGGACAGCGGCACTGAGCCTGCTGGTGACAAAATGTGACTGGCACACGGTGTTCCCTGAACAGCACTGCTCTGGCCATAGCTGCCTGCCAGCAGAGCCAGCCTGGGAGAAAGAACCATCCCCCAGGGCTAACCTTGCTTTCTCTTCTTTGTGGTTTTGGTCTTAATGCAGAAAGTGACATTTTTCCGCCTTTTGGACTTTAAGTTCATGAGATGATTCATTCTATTCTTTTTACTTCGAAATATCCCAATAAATACATTACCGAATAGGCCTTTTATGTGAAAATGGATGGAATTCTGATTAGATCACAGAATGCAAACAATACATTGCTTGCATCGTTTAGAGCTTCTCCTGAAGGCAAGGGTCTGATGTACACAAATGACAGGCTATTAAGCAATCTTTTTTCCAGACCACAACTCACAAGGGGGAGTCATGTGTCTATTCTTTGGTTACTATACAGTAAATTTCGTGATACTCTGATCTTTAGGACTGTCATGGTTTAACCCGGCAAGCAGCTAAACCCCATACAGCTGCTCTGCTGAACAGAAAGAAATGTAATTCTACAATTCAATCCCAGTAAAACCAGGACAAACACCTTAAGCAAAGCACTGCTGAACAGTATGTGCTATCGTTTGCCACCCACAAAATCAGGAGAGTGGAGGACGCAGCAAAGTTAGCTAAGGTAACAGTTGCAAATTCACAAGGACAATCTTCACTGGAAAAAGCATTAAATATGATGCCTGTCACTGGTTTTCTCAGAAAAACACCTCTGAGGAAAGGAATTTTGCAGCTGTCCAGTGTTTATGTTTGAGCCAAACCATCATTGATGTCAACCATTTTTTTTCCTTGAGGGCAATAAAACCAGTCCAAAGAAAATAAGAAAAGATCTTTAACCACACCGAAAATGTCAACCCTTCCCATTATCTCTAAGAAGACAGATTAGGCAAATGCAGCCATGAGGATGCCCTGTTTCATCCACTAGCAAGAAAGGCCCTGCCACTTTCCAGAATGACATCCGAACTTGTAGTTAATAGCTCCTATGTGTAACAGGCCCATCTATGCCTTGTACACACTTGTATAAATTTATACCATATGAGAGTTTTGGTCAAGATATGACTCAAGCAGCTAAGAATGAACAAATAACCTACAAAACAGCTATTGATTTCCCAAAGTGGTGCTTGCAGTAGGAAATCAGTTGGCAGCATGCAGAATTAGGGGTTTAATTGCTCCTAAACCAAAACAAGGTGGAACTATATTTTTAGCCTCTCACAGTGCTGTTCACTAAGGGAAAATATACTGGGATGGGTGCCTATAAATTGAAGCAGCAGATCCCTTCGGCCTGAGCTACCTAGAGACTGACTATACCTCAAGGAAAAGCATTTAAGAAATGGATGTATTTCACTTCTATTTTTTATTTGCTGAGTAATTATTTTGCCAAGGATGAACCTGAAAAGAGTCAAATTCCACCTGCTCTCCAAAAAGAGCAGCTCGGGTTGTTTTTTGTTTCACAATTGTATAAAAATCTTTAATTTGCCTAACGCTTTTGTTAGGGTTTTTATGGACATCTGGAAGTGTAAGTTCCTACATGCTTTTCCACCTTATCTCTCCATCCCTCTTTTTTTTTTTTAATTTAACTAAATAAGAGAGGCTGAAAGAAGAAATACCAAAACCAGGGTTGGGTTGGTTTTTTTTGACTTTACTATTTTGATCCTTCCTTCTCTCCAAAATGAAGTTTTGCAAATCTAAAACCAGAATTATTACTATCATTATCAATCTTGTTTCCTCTAGACTACAACGAGTCTTTTTGGTTCTGTTTTGCCTGCCATGGTAATACTATTGCAGCTAAAAAATGCATGTTAGTTTTGGGCAGGCTGCTCTGCAGATGAAAAATAATTTTAATAAATAGAAGGAATCATTGGCAAAGGGAAATAATCTTGGTGTTTTTAACCTGCTGCAAAACAATTTTCAGCCTTTGACCTTTCAGATCAGGAAAATCTGAGAAGCAGTCAAAACGAATTTGTTTTCAGCTTTCTCCATCATTTATACCCAATCTCTTATCCACCCACCAGCTCACCCACTCCATTGCTAATAAAAACAGAACTCAATATCTTTCTCTCTTAGCCATGTCTCTGTGCAGCCGATAGCTCCCCGCTCTCCTGAAGCTGGAATGCTTCCTCATACCCACAGCGATGGGCAAAGGGAATTATTATGCAATGTTGAACTGCTAAAGCGGGGAAGGAGAACACATTGCCTGAGCTCAGGCAGAATAAGAGGGTGGAGATTAATGAGTCTGAGGGGGCTGTAGTCATCTCCTTTCGTGCTGCCAGCATGGAGCATGTGCTCTTAGAAAAGGGAGCTGGTAACGGCCATGGAGCTGTGCATTCTCACTGCTATAGCCCCTAGAAACTCTGATTTTTCTACTAATATGAAATCCGAGTTGTGATAGTTGAAGTGTGCCTGGACTGGGTTAGTACAAAAAGAAGGCGAGGAAGGTTAGGACACAGGAGCTAGATGAGTTCTTTGAAGCTGGAGAAGGCAAATTTACTTTTTTAATGGCTAATTTAAGGTCTTATCTCCAAACTGTCCTTGGAGCCCTGTGTTGGCTGAAGACACCCTTGGCTGCAAGGCTTTGTCCTCTGAACTTTTCATGGGGCTTCAGTGGCATTTCAGGAATAAAAGGTTAAGAACAAAGCAGAAGAGCCATCTTTTTTTTTCAGGTGCTTGTGGATTTGACCTCAAAGAGAAGAATATCCAGAGTCACAATCCAACTGGCAGATCTGTGCTCCTCCCCCTGTCCTGAAGTCTTTTCTGGGACATTTAGGCCAGGGTCCCACTGTGATGAGGTTCAGAAGTAGCTTTACAAAGCTCAAAAGCCTCCCAGGAGGAAGCTCCTTTCTCTTTATCCTTATGAAAGCCCTGTCATGTTCCTCTGATTGCTTTCCAGCAGTGCCAGCTTCCAGAGCCTTCCCCTGGAGCGGAGAGGGGCATTTCATTCACCTGACTGTCCTCTTGTGTTTGGAGAAAGCTTTGTAAAGAGGTGACTTGTAGAGCCTGTTTGGTAATAGGATGTGTCTCCGCTGCTCTGTGGTATGCATTCCATAAATGGCTTTGCTATGGCATTTAATCAATTGTTTCAGCTGTTTATTACCTTGTATATCACAATGCAACAGAGATAGTTGCTTAAGTCACCATTATTGAATTGGAAGTAAATACACAAGATCCTCTTAGAGTTCTCGTGGAAGGATATGCTTTGAATGCACTGACCCAAAACAGAGGCAGTGAAACTCTCTGCCCAACAGAATAAATCTGTGCACAGACTGAAGCAACTGACTCTATGCTTTGGGTAATCTGTACCACTGCCTTCGAGTGCACTGTGAGTTACACGGGTATGTCTCAGGAGAGAATAAGTCTTTGCCTTTGTTGGTCATTCTTGGATGACTCCTGCAAAGCAGGGTTACCACAGACACTGTTGGGGACTCTGGCTTCATCCTACCACAGTAACTGCAAGTAGTAAACAAAAATGAGTGCCCCAGAGCTCTTGGAAATGGAGAAGTCCCAGCAGCAAGGACCAGTGAGCTTCAGCATCAGCACCCTCACAGGAGGCAAAGAGTGGAGGAATCTGGGAGGCCGTATATTTCCCTGGCTCCACTAATTTATCCTCAATTTGTCATATTTGGCAGACACACAGATGGTCTGTGGCCAATTAACAATGGAGATGTCACTGAGCATCTCGACATAGGAAGGGATTGGAAAAGGCAAAAAAACACAGGGGATTCCTGAATGTAAAACTTGCTGAGAGCTCAGTTTGCCTCCTGAGTAGGTTGGGATCCTCATGAGATGGGAACAGCCACTTGGAGAGGTTTTTTCCTCCAGAGAGAATCAAACCAGCTTGAGGTCACAGCTCCTGGCATCCCTGCAAGTCTGGCTTCAGCTCTAACCAAAATTCGATTTCTTGCAGGCAAACACACAAAATTGAGAGCTGACAACCCTTCAGATAGAGATGTGGCACCAGACTGCAGAGACACGGGAGTCAAGCAGCGCATGCAGTCCTTGCTCAAGCTTCTATGGAGCCGCATATTAAGGTAAAGTAGGTCTCCTGCTTTCTTGTGTCTTTTGAGCTAGGGCCAGAATGCTCAGTTGTCCAGATTTATTGTTCCCAGCAACTTTTTGTCCTCGTGCCTCAAGCAGAATCTCTGCTCCAGCTGTGCCATGGAGTAGTGTTGCTGGAGACCATGCCCCAACTCCTGCGCTACACACATTTCTGCACCCTGAGGTTATGGCTGCAAGGTGTGGATGGTTACAGAAAGCTAGAGTACCCTGGTAAAGGGGTGTCTTCATGCCTGTTGGAGACCAGCAGGGTTACAGAGGTAAAAGTGTCCTCCTGGAGTGGTGGCTCATGATCTGGCACACCAACAGCTCAGTTCTCTGAGTGAAAAAACACCCTCTAAAATCAGTTGACTGGGGTGTACTCACTGTGTCTCAGCCAGACCCAAGCCCCCTCTACAATGATCAATCACTGGGGTTCCCACTGCCCTCAAGGAACATTCCCACGTGCTGAATGTCATCCTGGTGATTTTAGGTTCACAGCAGTGGCTATGTAGGTGAAGTGCAAGCCTGGAGAAATTTTGTGAATTAATCTGTTCCAGGCAGTGAGCAGAAGTCGTGGGCTGTTCTCCCCTGCTGTTTGCAAAGCCTCTGAAGGTAGCGCAGCGGGCAGAGCTGTTCTACTGTCGACCGCCCAACTTCTCCCCAGCAACTCAGCAGAGAGCTGCTGTCATACTTAGTGGAGCATCTAACATTTCCCAGCCAGCCGGTATGGCACTGGAGACAGAGATTCTGAGATGCCTCATACTCTGGGGAACACCAGTCAGCAAGCTGCTGTCCAACAAGCGGCAGTAATCTGAAATAAATCACACAAGCCCAGCTTTTTCCAAGAGAGGCTTATTACTCAGAGGGTAGGACACATCCAGGCAATGAAGCATGGTGTTGCTAAATGGTTGGCTCAACATGGGTGTGTGTAAAAACAATAAAACAAGTCCTGCTTTCCCCCAGAGTGAAGCCTCAGCGAGCTCTTACAAGGTGAGAGCACAGGCCCTGTGGGCAGAGGCAGGGAAATTGATTTCCTTTTCACTCTTTAAATTAGAGAAGATGACCTCTGCTTGATCCACTCTCACACCATTTGTGTCTTGGTTTTAAACGGCAGCTAGGAATTTTTCTCCCTCTAAATCCTACCAGATCCCATTTATTTACCTGGAACAAGAGCTTCTCCTCCCATATTGTTTCTGTTCAAAACTCAGGTCATGGAAGCTACAGCCCTCCAAGGATGCAGGACCAGGGGGTATTCAGGTATCATATCTCCTTCAGGTCCCTGTGACAAAGAAGCCTGCCTGAAGCAAGGTATTCTGACGGGTTTTTAGCAAACACTATCTCCGTGTCAAATAATGGCATAATCCTATTCTTGCATTCCCCTTCCCATGAGAATGCCATATTACACATTCCTTCCAGTAAACCAGGGTCTGATGAGACAAGCATATTCCCATCTCTCCCCAGTTTGCCTCCTTGAAAGGAATTTGTCAGGTTGATTGTTCTGGTCATCCATCTCCGGCATGTCATTAATCAGTCATTATGGTACGCATTCACTAACAGCAGGGCACAAGGGCATTAAGAAAAGCTGGATTTTCATTTTTCATGCTTATTGTGTTCATAGTTCTCCATGGTGGCAGGATGATTTCTTTCTGTTCATAAAAGACAATTGGGAAAATTAGTTAGTTTCAGTTTAACAAGGTAATGATCCAATTTAGCGGAGATCAAAGCAAGCAGTGTGGCAAATGCAGAATGGTGAAATTAAGTTACTTTATTAATGCACAATGCACTTTTCCATCTTGCAGCAGAACGATTGACTATCCTTTATGTTTACTGAGCTGCAATTAGCAATTATCACCCATAGCCTCCTCTCTGTACGTACATAAAGGTCTAGATCCTGTTTTAACTTTCAAACAGCAGCTGTTTCCACCTTGTGAAATCATAAGCAATGTAGGAGTACAACATCGTGGCCAATTATAGAGAAAGCCTCCTCTTTACCTGTGCCGCCTTTTTCTGATTAATGCATCAAAATACAATGAAAAAATATGCCTGTGCTAATGAACTTCACCATTATGCTGATGGATATTGTGATGCCTGGTAGTTCTCTCAAATCTAGAGAAAAACAGAAGAGGTTTTTGTCATTCATTTTGGTGATTTGTCTATCAGCCAATAACTCATCCTCGTGAGGCATTACCAGCAAAATCAGCAGTAGCCACTCTATAAACAAAATGATCGACAGAGGAGGTGGGGTCTCTCACAAGCTTTAGCTGACACCTGACAGCATGAGAAGGATTTAAACTGAGATTAGTGCCTCATCTGTGTACATTTTCTAGTTACCTTCTGAAACAATTCTAGGATCATTAAATTCTCTGAGGACAATTATGTCACTTTATTAATTTTTTTCCTCCTTTGATCTTCATAAATGTAGGAGAATAGAATCTTTATTTATGTAGGGTTCATCTGTTCCTGTTCCTTATTCCTCATGCAGACTGATAAACCTGCAGTCATCTGAAACATGCAGAAGTATTTTTGTTTCAACAGAGCCTCCATGAATTTTATCCCGCATAGTGCTTTGTATATGTATGCATATGCCTGTTCATTTCTTTGCCTGTCCTCCCTTAATGACTTTTGATCTTGCTGTCCAACTTAAAGCAAATTTGACAGCTGGGAAAATTCTTAAATATATCAAGTTCTTGCAAGTCTTTTGAAAGTAGGCTGTCAGAGAGAGTAAAGAGATGCTATTAGTGGAGAGAAGCTGCCGTTTCAACTCCTACCAGACATCAAACAATTTACAAGAAACAACAATGTAAGAAAGAGTTTAATTTGGCATTTACATCTTGTTAGACATCAGAGAATCTAGAAGACACATGTCTATAACAAACCAAGCTTCCTGCATTGCTTCACTTAGGTTATGTAGCTCTTGTAAGTAACACTTTTGCTGACTGAGGATTATTGGATAGAAAACCGTGCACAAAAAAAGCTAGCTTAAAACGGAAGGTCACAAGGGGTGCAAAGAAGGTAAACAGATCATTTCTGGGAGCTTCATGCAGCCATTGGTGCATGGTGCACGGGCTGTGAGCAAGGGCAAGGGCAGCTGACTCCTCCTGTCCTGCCTGCTTGGGGTTGTGCCCATGGCTCTCATCACTGCCACCGCCCTGGGCACATAAGGAGCAGGTCAAATGGCACTACTGCCTGCCTTAGAGTTGTTTTTTCCAGGTCTTCTGTAACAAAATAAAACAGCCTCACTGAATTTCCTATTAGGAGACAGAGCACATATCCAGGTTGCTTATTTTTGTCACCCTAAACACCTTTAGACAGATTATTTTGGGGTATTCACAAACAATGACTTAAATATTCAATTTCTTTGCCACCTGTACCCCTGCAAGTACCTGGACTCATCTAAAGCTTGTTACTTATCCTCTGGTTTACTTAGGTATATTATACACAGACTTACACTACGAGTAGTTTGACTCATTGGGGAGATGTTTGTTTTGGTTTGAATTTGCCATTTTGTTTTTGACATTATAAGGTATATATTGCACAAGTGTAGACATGCACGTGAATTCACATACGTGCCTTTCTAAAGACACAGACACTCTCCTTCTACATGAATTTGAGAGTGAGTATATAATTGTCTGGTAGGTAATTTGTACATTTGTACTTTTTGGAAGAGGCACCAGAGAATAACTAAAGATATTAGTTTTGCTGCTAAGTATTGAGCTACAATCAAAAAAGTGCAAAGTTGACAGTCTTACAGTTTGTTTAACTCGATTTTCCATGCTTGATGACCATATTGTTTAGTATTTAGTGAGCAGCATTTGATATCAGATATTTACATTTGGACAAACAGTTTGAAAGTTACTAAATTTGCTGTGCATCTCAAAAATGTGCATGGCTTTTCCCCACATGCACCTTTCCATCTTAATGAACCTGTTATCAGAGCAATTACTGGTTTTCTCTGCACTGATGAGATGTCAGAAGCAGAGCCCTGGTACACAATTCATTTACTCTGCCAAGATAAAATCACTGGTGTTCCCATGCATGGGGACTTGGTATTTCCTCTGGGCAGTGCAATTTGGGAAATATTTGGGTTCCTGCCTGATGCTAGAGCTTCTCCTCCTGCCGTGCTTTACTGTTTTCTTGCCAGAGTCTCTGGGGAAGATCTCTGTACTACCTTCTCTGAGAACTCTGCCTGTCCTGATCAGCGTGACATGAGTCATATGTAGGACACTGGTGACAGCAGTGAAACTAAAATAAATACCTATTCAGGCAGTGGGATTTCACTCAGACTGTAAAAGTATGTATCACAGATAATGGAAAATACTCTAGAATTTCCATTTACAAAGACATGTATGCCATATCCTAACAGCATACATCAGTTGATATACTTAATGAATAATAGGAATTCATAGACTATTTGGGTGGTGAAGGTATAGCATACATCAGTTGATATACTTAATGAATAATGGGAATTCATAGGATATTTGGGTGGTGAAGGTATGTCTCCTCCAGGAAGATGTTTTGACAATTTAAGTGATCGTTTTGTCCTCTCAAAGCAGGAAAAGTGCAAGATGTGAGGGGATGATGAAGAACTCTGTTTACAATTAACAAGCCCAGTCCTAAAAGATACCTTATGAAATTAACTTCACAGTAGATGTCAAGAGAAGGAAAAGACTCAGGAGACTCTTGCTTCCTCTGATAGTTACTGTCATGTAAGTAAGATAAGCAGGACACGATTCCCTGCTGGGAGACACTATAATATAGGTGACATTCTTGCTACTGTGGCCGTGACTGAATGTCTCACCTGAGGGGCTCCTTGTCTCCTAGAGGGTAGAACCACAGATCTTCAAGAGCATTACACAATTTTCTCTCTGACATCAGGGTTAGGGTGACCGGTGGTAGTTTAGGAATGTTCCAGAAGGACAGGACGTTGCTCTTGCCATGATAATAAAGAACATTTGTAGCTGGCTCTCAGTTCACTTCTTAGGTTTTTCTCTGCATTTAAGGACAGTTGTGAGGGATTCACTTCTCTCACTAAAATGTCTTTAATATGCCATGCAAGAAAACTAAAAAATCCACCGTGCCCTTCTTAACCATATTCTAGCAAATGCATTATCATCTTTTGAAAAGACAACAGTTCTCCTCCTCTCTGGAGAGACGACATTTCAGCTTCAGGTGAAGCAATTACAGAGCTGATTGCAGGGGATGGAAACTGCTGTATCAATTCCCTGATTAAGACTTTGATTTGTATTTATTTATATTTGATATGTGTTTTATTTGGCTTTTCTGTAACTAAATGCAATTGACACTCCATTGGGAGGTTTTACATGAACAAACCCTCTTTCATTGTTGTCTTGGGTAGATGCCATTAATGGGAATTATTAGAACCTTTCATTTTTTTAATTGGGAATTGGAGTGTGAGTTTTAGTGCTGCCTCATATAAAAATCACTACACTCATTCTCAGGAATGACAAGATTTTGGATCCACGCATTATATGTGTTTGAAGGAACACACAGCAAGCTTTCCAGCACTTCAGAAATCTTCAGTATTTTTCCATTCACAATGTTGTACCACTGTTACATCCACGTATTACTCATTCCTTGTTCAGTTCTTGCAACAGCCTTGCCTAGCTAAGCTTCTTCCCTATTCACTGCAAAGACTATAGGGCTGAGTTACAATGTCTCTGCTTTACTGTCAGCCTTATTAATCTGCAAAAGAGTAACCCTGAGTGAATGGTTCACTGGTCGATGTAGTCTTTGTGTCACAAACCCACAAAACCATCCGAACAGGTCTCTGATTTCTGTTTTGGGTGCCTTGAATCTGTCCATTTTAAGATTTCCTCACCCTGGACACCACAAGGACACTGTGCATTTGCTTCTACGTGGTCTGCTGTGGGATGGACATCTCAGGTGGTCATTCCCTTTACTCTGCCCTTTTTGCACTTCCATGTCTATCCTAAATGCTTTCTCAGTCAGGTTAGAAACATTAGTAGCTTCATAAATTTCAGCATAACGACTTCAAAATATGAATTTCAATGTATAATATATTTGTTGATTCCCCAAATTCTCATATTTGTGGAGAAAAGGGAGCTGTTGAGTGCACCCTACCTTGGCTGTCAGGAGAGCTGCTGCAGTGCCATGGGAAGCACAGCCAGGCTCCAAATTAGGAGACCGCAGGAGCAACGCTGCACCACGGTGATGCCCCATAAAGAACCTCATCTTACTCCAGACTAGCTGAGAACAAAGCACATATGCTGTGCAGAGTATGTGTGGCTCATATACACAAATAGACTGGCATGGTTAGAATAATGATGGGAGCAGAGATTGTCAGGATGTCCATCAGCTCCTTTCATGCCTGTAGCTGCAAGTGATTAAGTGAATTGGCATCCCTTTCGGTCGACTATGGGGATTTTAGATGTCTGCACTTAAAGACGGGATGGTTGTTGGGTGCTTTGTTTATCCAGCAGCATCTCTGGCGAGCTGTGTGCTCACTACAGCACAAGGAGTGACACAGCCCACATGGGAGTGCACGAACATCTGACCCAAACGTAACTCATTGTTTTTACTGAGCAGAGGTGGAGCTGGAAGTGTGCCAATCTACCCTGTAATTAGCAATGCCAATTAGTGGGGCTTCAGGCTAGTCCTGGCTGACCATTTTGGCAGCAAACACAACAGACAGCCTTAGCTCTTCATCTAGGGCTGAGAGGGGTACAAAATGTGCTTAGAAGATGATGATGCCAATAATATTTTTTAGGAAAAATGTACATGACAGAGGATATTTCATTTTTCATGATCACAGATACCTCAACATCATTAACTCCAGACAGCTCTGCTGTTTTGAAGCCATCTCTTTTTGCTGTCACTGCTCCTTCTCTATCAATGTGTCCATTACATTCTCAGTGCTTTGGGACATTTTCCCCTCAATGCTTTAATCTCCACTAATTCAAAATGTTTCTGTTTTTGTCCCTCATCCCTTTTTCTGACTTCTACAGATCTTCTGCAATATTTCTGTCATCTCTAAAGTTTGATTGGCTTCCAAGGCAGCACCATCTGCCTATTTAACTAATATGCTTCTCATGCCTTCTTCCTGATCACTAAAGGTGATGTTAAATAAGAACAGTCTTAAGACAGATTCCTCTGCTATCATTTTTAGCTACATCTGACAATTTGATGCTTCAAAAATCTATCGTTACCCGTTGTTTACCATCAGTCAGCCAATTTTCTGGCCAAATACGGTGCTCATATCCAGTTCTGTTGAAATTATTTTTTTCAGGGCAATTTATATTCAGTACAGAAGAAAATTAATCCTATGGTAAGATAGGTGTGATGAATTGTTCTCTGCTTATGCTCATCCTCTCCCCTGATAATGGAACAAGCTCTATATCCCACCTTAACTCCATAAAAATTGGTTAGATTAATATAAATGTCCATTTCTCTCCTACTTGCCTAAGATACTCCATGGCTATTTTCTTTTGATTTACTTGGAAAATTCAGTAGTGCAAAATGATGTTATCAATATCAGGCACTCTCAGTTGAATGAATTCTTACCACATTTTATATTAGCAGTGATTTATCTGAAAATGGTTGATAGAGAGTTAAGAAATTCTCTAATGTGTATTAAAAGCATACATAATGTTTGTTCCAAAATTGTTAAATCACCAGCAGACATTACCAAAGTTTGAAAGCAATTTCTTGACCTAGATAAAAATCTATGTGTTTAATTGAAACATTTATTTTTTCACTTAGTAATCTTTTTATGAACCGTTAAGAAAATAAATGGAATATGAAGTGTGACAGCAAGTTTTTCAATAAGTTTTACACTAAAAGGACAAAAAAAAACCCAACTCTAATCTCTGCCTCAGGTTGTACATAAAGTCCATTGAAACATCCCCCATGTATTATTATCTGTACTCTCAGCAGAGCACATGAACCCAGCACGTGAGTGGTTTACATGCCTAGCTAGACAAGAAAGTGATGTTATTTTAGGAAGCCCTGGGGCTGGAAGGCTCTGAAGAAGACCCTATACTCACCATGCTGTGAAAGAGAAAACAAAGAGAAAGAAACTCCAAAACAATATAAATTCCCTCTAATACTTCCTACTTTACTTTCCAGTCTAGTCTATTAGAACTAGAATTGTCCTAAAGGTCATATCTAAGAAAAGAAGACTCAAGCTTTTTTTTTTAGTACAAGTGTGGTTTCAAGTAGCCTTTGTCCTCTTCATATCAGCTGGTAGAAGACACACTGAACCCTTCACTCCAACAGCAGAGAAAAATGCACAATGGACTTTGGTTTGAATACATTATGGTCACTGCATTGCCACCACTCTTTTTTCCAAGCATATTTTTTCCTGGAGTGTTTTCTTTTCAGAGCTCTCCATGGCATTTGTCATTATACCAGTGTTCACAATCACAAAATCACAGCATCACAGAATAATAGGAGTTGGAAGGGACCT
>NW_010170950.1:3913-8247 GCF_000695765.1 Mesitornis unicolor | reverse complement strand
AATATTCTGTGATTCTATGATTCTGTGATTTAAATACCTTTTCACACTTTCACTTGAAGAAAAAGTTGTACAACCGTGTTTTTTTATGGAATTTTTAAATTTCTGTTTTCCTTGGATTTTTCTAATTTCTTAGAAATTTCCCTCCTTATATGTCAAATTGATATGCATGTGTGAAGACTTATTCACCCCTTACGAATTACTTTACTTATAGTGCTTTGCAATAGTCAAGGAATATTCAATTTGATACTAATTGAATAATTATCTTAGCAAGTTTTCACCTGTTTATCCTTTCTCCATTTAATCTTAAGCTTCAGATATTATTTTTCAACTTAAACATACCATTATAATTGCAAATTTAAAGCCAGTACAATGCATTTAGTTTCATACACAATTTCATGTGACCCTTGATAAACAGAAAAATGATATCTCTCCACAATTTAATAACTAAAAATTTAATAAAAAGAAAGGGAAATGAATATTGTTTTTTCTTGGAATATGTCAACAGAGCACAGTTTTCCTGATGTTTTAAAAATTATGTAGATATTATTGTAGAACAGTTTAATTTATCAAATACAGCTATCATTTTCATCATTTTGCTCTTACAGTTCATTCATAAATCCCAAATGATGATTCTCATTATTATGAAAAACTCTATCCCACATTTTCTTTGTTTCTACTTGTAATTAATGGACTTGATAAACTGTCTACAGCTATATTACTCTCACATTTTATATCTAATATATTTAGTATGTTTCTCCAAAGAGTCGTCATCTTGCAGCAACACTCATTGAATGTTCAAAAAGAAGTGGCTTACTTCGAAAGAAAGCTTTTTATTCAAACTTGACTAAAGTAATTTGTATTTGTGACTGTATTTTATCTTATTTTATTTTAGAATTGGGATAGGGACAGAATTGTGATAGCAATCCCTCACGCTTCTAGAGATGAGTATAAATCACTAAAATTAGTCCTGATGACACAAATAGAATTATGAACAATTCAGGAGGAAGTATGAGGAAACAAATTCCTTGTTACTCCTCTACACAAGTCAGCGTCATGACATGAGCACAAGCCACAAAAAAGTAGGAAGCAAAGGTAAAGAAGGACTGTTTCAGTCGCTGTGTGCAATGCAGATGCGTGCCATCTGCCAGAAGTAAATTGCTGGGTTTTGGTTTCAGCGGCATGCAGCATTGTTCTTCCTGAAATATATGCTAGTTTCTATTTACTTACCAACTTTTGTCTTCAACATACTCCTAGTCTCTCTGAGTTGGGTATTATCAGCAGGTGATGTCTATTCCATCATCAGCATTACTAGAGAACGGATTCAGTATTAGTAGGCTCGGGACAGACGACGGTATAGGTCTGCTACCGTTTAATTAGATTGTGAACTATCAATAACAATGTTAAGTTGGTTTTCCAACCATCACCCTGTTTATCCTAGTAAGGTTGAAGCTATGCTGCCACTACATTTTTCAAAGCCATTTATGAGAACATGAGCTACAATGTAAGAACCTCATTGAAGCCCAGATATGAGATATCCATTGTCTCGCCTAAATGAGAGATCTGTTCTGCTTTTGCAGAAAGACATTAAGTTAGCTTGACTGAATTTGCCTCTGACATCTCCATGTTAGCTATGATTCATTTTCCTAGGTGCTTTCAAGCTGGCAGATATCCCATGAATCCCATTTCCATGAATGGAAGTAAAGGAGAACTTAATTTTCTTCATCTCCTTATTCAAAGACAAGTATTTTTTTTCAGTCTTCACTTTCTTCATCACTTTAATCCTTTACAAATGTTTGGAATCTCATTAATATGATTACCACTGCTTCACCTATACATCTTCAAATAGGCACAAATCTAGTTTATCAGGCCCAGACAATTTAAATTCCTTAGGTATTTTATATGTTTACTATCTTTATTTTGGACTATTATTTCCTATTTTATTTTTATAATTCTTCAGCCACCAGAACAAAACAAACAAGCCGAACACTAAAACCCCATGAAGCCTATTTTGTTAGTATGCTCAGAAATTCAGTTTTGAAGGTAGAGTGATATCAGAGAGAAAGGTAAAAGCAATGATACAACTAAAAGAGTGGAGTTTTCAAAATTCAGTTAAACTCCATCTTCTTATTATTGATAATTTAATTGTTGAGAATGAAAAACATTCAGCTGCAATTTAAATTATATCATCTTAAGGCAAATCATTGTGAATCATGAATCAATGTGACAATATAAAAAAGCATCACATATATACATTCAGAACAAACATATTATTTATGTGCTTTTTCAAGACAGATGCTTTCATAATTTGGAATAGCTTCTGCCTTACTACACTTTCTGTTGTTCCTTTGACCTTTGAAAGGCAAAAATTAAAACATGTGTATGCTACACCTGTCAAAATATGGGCGTTCTACTTCTATGGATGCTCAGTATGAAACAGAGCAGGAAGAGCACCAAGGCAAAAAATCTTGGACCAGAGCGGATCACCAACTCTAGCATTCCCTTTCCTGTTTCAGTATTTATCAGGATAATTAATCTACCTATCTACTTTCTTCTTTTTGTCTTACATTCTTTCCCCTCCATGCTATGGATTGCCCTCAAGCACCTAGATATAATGTGTAGGAATAAAAACTATTTTATCAGGGAAAGGGAAGGGGGGTGCGGAGGAGTTCAATCTGCCCAACATATGCTGGGGTTTCTCAGGCTGCCAGTACTGATATGTCCTAGGGATTTCAAAAAATTATAGATGACAATTTCTTAACTTTGAGAGTTTTTCATCCTCCACAGAGGAATTCTGTCTTATATCTCATCTTGACAGATAAAGAGGACCTGATCACAGAACTAAAAAT
The DNA here is from genome assembly GCF_000695765.1 of Mesitornis unicolor. Classification (NCBI taxonomy): domain Eukaryota; kingdom Metazoa; phylum Chordata; class Aves; order Mesitornithiformes; family Mesitornithidae; genus Mesitornis; species Mesitornis unicolor. The sequence goes on along the minus strand of NW_010170950.1, from coordinate 5,401 downwards.
TAGTAGTTTCTTAGGTGCAAATGATTACAACTTGATTCCACCACTGTATGCAAACAGAATAAAAGACATACTAACGAGATATACACTTGGTGCTTAAAAGGGTCAGTTTAACAAAGCTGAAAACAATTATGAGACAAATCAACTGGGAGACAGAACTCAGTTTAAAAAGTATAAATGATTATTGCAAACTATTTAATAATTTTTAACTAGATGTCTAAAATGTCATTGGAAAAAAATCAACCTGGTCAAAACACAGAGCAAACAGCAAGATAGCTTAGAGGGTAAGTGAAAGCAGTTACAAAAATGTGGCAACCCCCCAAACAATTAATAAGTTATGAAAAGAAAGAAATAAATTAGAGCAATGAATATTAATAAGATCAATTTTATAGTAGAAATTTAGTTGAGGGAAAACATGGACATAAATATGTTTCCAAAATAAACTGTTTTTTTCTAAGCTGTTTAGAAGCTTGATTTGCAAAAATCAACATACTGAGTGCTGATCTGGACATTGATGAGTGAAGGTGTTTGAGCTATCTTTGGTTGGATCTCAGGTGATTGAACACACTTCCATGTTTTTTGGCTCCAGCACAGAAGGTACTCTTTTCTTAATACACTGTCCTGGTATTCTTAGCAACCAGAATATCTCTAGGCAAATATTTGTGAAGAACATTTTATGCATTATTAACATGTTGCTCAACTTGTGAACCAATTTGTTGGTTTTGATGTATTATCCTCTCTATATGATTTTATTTCAGAGTCATAGTACCTTTTTTCAGAGTTGTTCATAACATCTTGGTAGTACCTTTCTTTTACAACTTGTAAAGAGAATAGAATATGTGTTATGTGTATGTGGTCTTTGCACTTATCTGGTAATCCAGGACACTTTTGTTAAGAAACTGTTGGCCAGCATTCATCACTGGGGTGATGAATGAGGAGTACTACAGGGATTAGTGCTTGTCCTATCCTATTTAAGACTCACATTAAGTACATAGAAAAGGAAGTGTTGTGGCTGGTATTGGTTGCGTATACAAAAACTGAGGGTTTGATAATAACAAAGAGAATAGCTTACCTAGGCAGAGTGTTCTGGTTTGCTGTTAACTTGACCACAACAATTTGTAGTATATTTTCTGGTATGGTGAATTACAAACACAAGTATCTAGGAAGACAGAATTCAGGTCATACTGAATGGAAAGATCTGTTCCTGGAGTAATAGCTCAAGAAAAAGAAATTAGGTGTCATGGTGGATAATAATAGGCTTATCATTTATGTGCCATAGTGGCTAAAACAAGTTCATGCAAATCTTTGATGTATAAACAGCGAATTTGAAACAACTGTGGGCAGGTGAGTTTACCTCAGTATTTCATTTTGGTAGTTTGACTACTGCAACCCTGTACCTACTGCTTGGATCCACAGCAGAAGGATATTGATAAACTAAAAAGCCTTTAGGGAGGGTTGAGCCATGCCATGAAAATTATTTAAAGACTGGAA
>NW_010170950.1:0-3882 GCF_000695765.1 Mesitornis unicolor | reverse complement strand
CCTGCTGAAAGTTTCCAGCAGTCTATTTATCTTATCAAAGAGAAAATTAAAGTGATGACCTGAGCTAAGACTGGACTCTTCTACATGAGGTATGAAAACGCAGTAGTGGATTGATCTTCATTCCAGTGCAGAAAGAATAAGATCTACTTCTTGGCAGTAAAAGAAGACAGAATCAGACTTGACATTGGGTAGGAACTGTTGCTACTGGAGTAACTTGTCAGTTTTGTGGTAGATTCAAGGGGATGTTTTGCTAAAAGTCTCAAAAACATTCATTCACGGTGGTTGTCTGGCTGTACTATGCAAATGATAAGACTAATTGACCACAATGTCTGGTCTTTCACTTCACTTGCCCTAAAAGGAGAACCCTAAGAGGGGAATTACATACTCTGTTAAGTGATTGGTTAATCTCTAATACTTTGGAGAATTTACCACCTTGAAAAGATACTTTTATCTTCCATGACTTCACCAGAAAGCAGTGCAGATCTTGAAGACATCTGCTGGTTTGACAGTGTGATTAATGGCTGACCATCTGCTTCTTTCTGTCTGTCAGAAAGAAAGTGAGGGGGAAAAAGATTCTTAAAAAATACCTCAGGTCTTGTTTTCTGCTGTGGCTCCTCTAGACTATGCCTGGAGTGCCTCAGATATATTCTAGCTTATCTTGAATTAAGAGTGATACCACAGAAAAATGTGTAGGCATAATGCCTGTGGCACATAATGCTCATGACTATGCTTATTTCTGTCACCATGGGATCTAGATTCTGAGAAATACTGTTACACAGTAACCTTCATCCCTCACTCAAAGTAGGTCAACAAGTCAACCACAGAGTTCCCTGTGCAGGAAAAGCATGGGAAGGACAAAAAGCCCCACAGTTTATAAGCCATCTCAGTGCTGTGGGTTGAAAGGGTAAACACAACAGAAAGCTTCAATATTCAGGATGGCAGTGACAGCAAGCTGTAAAGTGAAAGCATCCTTTCTCTGAAATGTCTGAAGAGTGGAAGTTTTAGAAGCTGGATCTGAAGGAGCTGCGAAATCAAACATCTCAGTTGAATGCAATCACTATATCACCGTCTCTTTCTGAACTTCTTTTGTGTAAGGGTGCAGAAAGGTGGGGTGAGAAGAAAGTCAAATCAAAGGTAAATTACTGACATCTGTGCAAGAAGCTAACAGAGAAAAATGAAAGAGAAATGGAAGTTCAATAGCGTACCCACTCCTGAAAGCATCACTTGAGTGTTTTTGGTGTTGCTTTTTTTTTTTAATATTCCAAAGAGACTGTAAGAAAAAGTGCTAGGAGGAGAGGAGTTTGAATATATAGAAAGGGTTTTTTTTAATCTTTTGTTTTAATGTTAACTACAGAATCGTTCCCCCATAGATATTTTATCAAATTGTATTTCCAAATACAGATCACCAATGCAGACAACACTCTTTTCATAGATATTTTAATATGAGAACACTCACTGATTACTAATTGCCCCCTCCCTGGAAATGTTCAATGCCAGGTTGAACACAACTTTGGGTAATCTGGTCTGGTGGGAGATGTTCCTGCCCATGGCAGAGGGGTTGGACTGGATGATCTTTAAGGTCCCTTCCAACCTAAACCATTCTATGATTCTAATTAAAAATTATCATAGAAAGCTGTAATTATTTTGGAACTAGGGAGTAATGCTCAAATATATAAAATTGTTTCAATTTCTGGATGGAATATTTTCTGCACTTTAAAAAAAATGTTTATGGATATTTATATGTAGAAAGACAAAAGTTTGACTCTTAATCTGCTGATGAGTAAGTCTAGTGGCAAGGGCTCTGAATGCGCTCAACTAAAAGACAGTGTGACCCACCCTAATGGCAAGAGCTCTGGACTCAGACTAACACAGTGCTGGTCCTCTGACAACTTACCCAAGAAGATGCAAGGTATACTAACATGAGTGGTGACCTGCACTAATCTGACTCCATGCTTTGTCATTATCTTGTTAGTTGCTTTGGCATCCTCCATGTGACATCACAATGGGTTATTCTGGAAAGCATTACATCACCACAGCATGGTATGTTTTAGTATTTTAATTGCAATGATGTAGATAAAAACCATAGATTCAATAGACTCTTTTTTTATATTTTATGTATGTAAAATGTTTCTAAAATATTAGAAGATAACATTGTATGCATAAACATTTGGAAAGAACTATCAAAGCATCTTCCCTTTTCACATATTTGTTTAAGTTGAATCAAGGATTGTATGGTACTGGAAAAGCACAGTCAATTTACAGGTTCAGTTTAGATGTGAAAAGATGTACAGCAGCATATAATGTTATTGGGGTCATATGTATCAGAAAGTTTGAAGACTTTTAATCTTCTTTTCCACTGTCTTGGACATTCTGTGGTCTTCTTGAATCATAAAACTCTGTTATAAAATCAAATTGGGTCAGAGTAGTAGGTTTCTGCTGTTACTATTTAATTCCCTGTGGAGGGATTCCCTATGATGCTGGGCAATAAAAAGGTGTTCCTTCAATGAGCAACCTGTTTCACAGGTGGAAGAGACTGCAGCTTCTCTGCACTGCACTCTTTCGACTTTGCCATCCTCCTCCAATCTTCCTGTGTGATCGTACAGCTCTCCATTGCCTCAAGGTAAACCGGTGAAAAATTAAATATAGACTGAGCATGGTGAGTACTGTAGCTGTGACTGATTCTTCCACAACATGGAGAAGAAAAGTATAGGAAGATTTCTGCTAATATAATGGGACAGAGCATGCTTTTTAAGGACTCCAGCTCTGACGAGATAAGATGGCGCTGAGTGTTCCAGATTTGGGTATTTCTTTTCTTACCCAAAGCAAGTTGCACATAATTTGTCCTCTGAACAGTAAGACATTTGTTTTCCCTGCCTGAGGCATAGCAAGAGGAAATGCTAAGCTAACTAGAACCTGGCTTATTTGTATTGAATTAGTACAGTCATTAGGACTTTAACTATTTTTATTTGGTGACAGTTTGCTACTGAAACCACCTTTGGGACAAGCAACCCTCTCTTTTATGTTGCTTTTCTTATCACTGACAGGAGAAAATGACTGATTGATTTTGGCCCTCACTTGAAACTCCTTTTCATGACTTTCTTGAGTACGTATCCTGTAGCAAATAGATATTGCTAGTATGCACTAGTCTTCATTTACTAGCCTGAACAAGTGCTGACAGATGAGGGAGCTGACAGTCTGCCCTACTGTTGAAGCTGGAAGATACAGTTACATGTGAATTTGCTGGCTTTTTAGACCTGAATAACTGCAATTGTGTATAAGGGTCACCTCTGGGCTCAGTTATCATTCTGAAGAAAAAATGGAGGTTGTTTTTTTAAAAAAAATTCATACATTTTTTGCCTTCTGCTAAGTGATGCCCAAGGAATGTTTGGCTTTGGAAAGTCAGCTTTTCACAGTGGCACAGAAAATGTTACACTAATACTATTAAGATGGCAAGCAGAGATGATAGGTGTAATTATTACCCAAATTGAACCACTGGTATTTTTTCGAGTAACAGTGGCTCTGAAATCAGTCTCTCTCTTCTTCCCTATTGTCTGTCTGCCTGCCTGTCTGTTCCAAAGATTTTTTTCATTATTTTATCTAATTACATGTGTCACTGTCAACTTGTTCATTATGAGTGTGCTCCTCCATTGATTTCAGTGGTACTAAACATGCAGGGCCATGCTCCAGCACAGAATCACAGAATCACAGAATATTAGGAGTTGGAAGGGACCTCAAAAGACCATCCAGTCCAACCCCTCTGCCAGAGCAGGATCCTCTAGACTAGGTTGCACAGGAACACATCCAGGTGGGTTTTGAATGTCTCCAGAGAAGGAGACTCCACAAACTCATGGGCAGCCTGTTCACAGAATCACAGAATTGCTC
>NW_010170949.1:664-1279 GCF_000695765.1 Mesitornis unicolor | reverse complement strand
GGCCGCCATTTTGTGCCACTTGGGGGCCACTCTGCCGCCATTTTGTGCCCCCTTGCCCCCATCTCGTGCCACTTGGGCACCATTTTGTGCCCCATCGGTGCCATTTGCCACCATTTTGATGCTGCTTGCCACCATTTTGTGCCCCATTGATTTTATTTGCCGCCATTTTGTGCCGCTTTGATGCCGTTTCCCGCCATTTTGTCCCACTCAGGGCCACTTTGCCGCCATTTTGTGACCCATCGGTGCCGTTTCCCACCATTTTGTGCCACTTTGCTGCCATTTTGTGCCCCTCTGATGCCATTTGCCACCATTTTGATGCCCCTTGGGACTCTTTTGGCGCCATTTTGTGCCACTCAGGGCCAGTTTGCCGCCATTTTGATGCTGTTTGCCGCCATTTTGTACCACTTGGGACCAGTTTGCCACCATTTTGTGCCCCATAGGAGCCATTTCCTGCCATTTTGTGGCACCCGGAGCCATTTTGTGCCCCACTGGTGCCGTTTCCCGCCATTTTGTGCCACTTTGGTGCCATTTTGTGTCCCTCTGATGCCATTTGCCACCATTTTGATGCCCCTTGGGACTCTTTTGGCGCCATTTTGTACCACTTGGGACCAATTT
>NW_010170949.1:0-586 GCF_000695765.1 Mesitornis unicolor | reverse complement strand
TTGGGGCCATTTTGCTGCCATTTTGTGCCCCACTGGTGCCGTTTCCCGCCATTTTGTGCCACTTTAGCGCCATTTTGTGCCCCGTTGATGCCATTTCCTGCCATTTTGTGTCCCGTTGCCACCATTTTGGTGCCATTTCTCACCATTTTGTGGCATTTGGGGCTCCTTTGCTGCCTTTTTGTGTCCCTCTGATGCCATTTGCCACCATTTTGTGGCACTTGGGGCCACTCTGCCACCATTTTGTGCCCTATCGGTGCCATTTGCCACCATTTTGTGCCTCGTTGATGCTGTTTCCCGCCATTTTGTGCCCCCTTGCCACCATTTTGGTGCTATTTGCCCCCATTTTGTGCCACTTTGCCACCATTTTGTGCTCCTCTGATGTCATTTGCCACCATTTTGTGCCACTCAAGGCCACTTTGCCGCCATTTTGCCCACCCCTGGTGCCATTCGGCGCCATTTTGATGCCGTCTGCCGCCATTTTATGCCGTTTCTCCCCCCGCAGGAGGCGCCGGGGGCGCTGGGGGAGGCGCGGGCGCAGCTGCAGGCGGCCGAGGAGGCGCTGGCGGCCAAGCAGGAGCTCATCGAC
>NW_010170948.1:0-8372 GCF_000695765.1 Mesitornis unicolor | reverse complement strand
AACCGAGCGATTCTGTGATTCTGTGACATCACATGCATTGCATGGAGAGCCTGAGTGCCTGACTTGGAGCTCCTGAACAGTAGCCTCAAGGTGCCTCAGTGGGAGCTGGTGCTCTTCTGAGAAGGGTGTGGATGAGGTTACTAAACTTGTGATGCATCAGATTTGCAAAATCGTTTGAGAATCTTCAGCACAACACATGCAGATTTTGTGTTGTGCTGGGCAGAGTGGCCTCATGCGATAGCCGAATGTTCCCTGTGTTTTTCATGTTCAAAAAATTGTTGGTGCCTAGCTGATATGATTCTAGACTTTGATGTCAGGAAAAAAGCATAGAGAGGAGATGACCTGCTAAATGGGAGAGAATGGGTTTATTTCTGCTAATTTCAACTGAATTGCCTCTTCTGCCATCATCTGAGAAAGAAAGCAGAGCCATTAGATTTTATCTGAGAACTGTAAATTGAGTATCTTATAATTCGAACCAGTAGATGTCAGCAGTTCCTTTTGAAATGGCTCTGGAAATGCAGCAGTAAATGAACTGGGTTTGTTTGCATCCAAACTTCTCTATGGTATAAAAACTTTTGCCCAAAAAATCAGGAACTGTATAAAATATAGCCAACAGATGAGGATGGACAGCCTTCTCCTAGTCATTAGTGAGACTGACATGAAGAAATGTGAACAAATTTGGTCTTGCTGATAACAAAATATTAAATAAGGTCTATTTTAAAGGTTTAATCTTTGATTACTGGGCCACTGCATGACATAGCTTTCACATTTATGGTCATCTGGGTCTGGTATGTATAGTCTTTAAATCGTGAGGGCCATATGTGGTGTAGGGGTGTGTGGGGGGGGGTTTGTTTGTTTTGTTTTTTGTTTTGTGTGTGTGTTTTGTTGGGGTTTTTTTTAAGCTTAGCCGGTACACTAATCCAGACGTATGTTACAGCTGATGAAAGAGGTGGTAGGTTTCTGCCTGAAGCTGGGTATATAATGTTTCATATGTTCATGCCTGAAGTAAAAAACATCACATATCCTTGTAATGAACCAATTTTTAATCCCTTATTTGGTGTCTTTTTTTAGAAGCATGAAGATTGTATTAAATGGTTTTATTCTATTAGTCTGTAAAAGAAGACTAGTATTACTGAAATCTGAATTGGTAACTACTGTAAAAGTACCCCAATGGGATGAAAATAAAACACGCAATGTCCTTATTGCTAGTAAAAATGGGCTGTGCTGCTGACGATGCTTAAATTAACGTCCTTATACTGGTCTACTCCTGTGACCTTGAGCCAGTATCAAAAGGGCTTACAAAAGCATCTGGAGAAGATGCATTTATTTTAGCTTGAGAGTCAGCAGAGGGAGCTCACACCCATTCGGTTCAACTTGCCAAATACTGGTTATTAAAGACGTTTTAAACTATACCATTTTATTTACACACACACCCACTCACTCTCTTAGAGATCTATATGGGATTTCTTGAGTTTATAATCTATACCTTAGCAGACTGTTTAAAAAGTCTCATTCTTATATCGTCATGCCAGATATTTCATAAAAAGAGGAGTTAAATGGCCAGATGTTTAAAAACACTGCGAAAAATTATTCTCTTTTACTTACTATCTCAAGGAAGGGAGAGGGAAAACAACGTGTCCCTCCATCCTGTGGTCAGGCACTGGTACTCAGTTGAAGAAATGCAATGAGCTGTGTTAGCCTGTCTAAAGAAGATGGATGCTATGGGAGTGCAGTCTTTAAGAAGTTAAAACCAGGCCATTGTTAATATTTTCACATGAAATTAGTAAAATCAACATGTTTTCTTTTCTTAAATTGAAAAGGTACCTTCTGATTCATCTGATTGCATTCATACTAAGCTGTTTCGTTTTTGTTTCATGTGAATAGAAATCAGACTTTTACCATAGGTCCACAGTATTTTGTGGGATATCATTTGGATGAGTTAGTGCAAGTCAGAGACAAAGTCTGTGGAAGACTTTCTTTTCTGCTGCAGCCCAGTGCACAATGGTGTTTTATTATATTATGTGTATACATCTGACATTCAGAGGATTCTTAACTAGGTTATAACTACTGTATGTTAGAGAAATACAATTTCTGCATACTGAGTTTGAGCCACTTTAGGTAAGGAAACCTTTGTGATTTATTCTGGCAGGGGACAGTTAAGTGACTCGCCCAAGGTGACAGAGAAGAGAACTGGCATTGCAGGGAATAGATACCCCATCTCCTCCACTTTCTGTGTGGTGTTCATCTGTAGTGCCATGTCATTGCCTAGGGCAAACAAAGAGATTTTCTATTTTCTGATGGCCTTTAAGTTTTCAGATGTTTGTTAATGTATTGTGTATTATTTCCCCAGATACTTTTTCATTGTAACTGAGTATGTTTTAACCTGTTGATTGTATTGATTTTTGATGTGGAAATAGCAGGCTGCTCCATTTCAAACTAAATTTCAAGGGCATGAAGATTGTTAGAATGGAAAAGCCACTTAGCCCAACACAGTTGTTCCTTTTATTTTTATCTCAGTCAGGTGTAGAAGGAGCCTGAGAGGTCCTAGCCCTATTTTCTCTATCCTGGATGAAATCCTGATTATTTTAGATGCTGGAAGAATTGGGAGGCAAAAGCAAATCTCATGTGCTGCATAAGCAGATGTGTAGCTGTCTGTGCTTGTGCTGGTAATATCTGAGAATATTGCACGTACGTTCAGCCTCCCTACCTCTGCACTGTCCTGGCTGGGGGCTGCTGCACCACTTCCAGAGCAGTAGCTGTGAGATGTTCCTGTCTGAATCAGTCGCAAATGGTGACTTCTGCTGAGGGTCCACCCTAGTACCTTGTAAAGCAACAACATCTTTGCATAATTTGTATATTTCTGAACTCTGAATGTATTTCCGTGTCCTGTTTCTCACCACTATTTTTTTTCTTCTTTAATTGCAACCCTAAGCTAGGATTATGCCTTTTAGGAATTGTCCTTAAGTCCTTTCCTTTGGCTGCATGCTGCATAATTTTTCCATTTAATATGGATTTCTTGTTTTGGTCAATTGTTCCTAATCCTATCACTTCACAGTAATCTACATTTGATGCACATTTCCCTTTACAGGCCCAGCAATCTCGTCCAGAAAGTCATTCCCTGTACACAATGGGTCTGAGCCAACACATACTGAACTCCGTGGCAATAATCCTGTTGTCTGCAATGAATTTGAAACCTGAAGCTAAGAATGAAAATTCTCATCAGTCATAAAGGTTGGTGAACAGAATTCATGCAGGCCTTGGGTATGTGGGTGGAGAAGGAGAGAGCACTTGTTTCAGGGCATTTCTGTATCATAGCTCACAATCTCCTGAAGAAGCTGCGACTCTTTCTTTCCCCTCTCCAGAGGCTTTTGCAGTTGCCTTTCTATACACCCTTTTTCTGAATCCATAGGAAGAATCACTGATACAGAGCTCTTGTCTGTGTGTTCGCTGGTTATTGTGTGTAGTGGAGCTATTGCATTTTGCTGTGCCTCAAGAGCTCTCCACCTGCGGAGAGCAGGGTTTTTTCTGCTACAAAGTTGTTCAAGACATGAAATGTAGAGGGAGAGCGTTTTGAGTGGGTAGCTGGCTCCTTTTCCTGTTGATTTCCACCTGCTTCCAGTGAACTTGGCTCTACCCATGTGAGGAAGGTGAAGCCTTATTTTGTGATTGTAGGGCATTGAGAGAAAAGGAGTGTGATGGAAGAGGGAGCAACTGTATCTAGTCTAGGCATATCTTCTAATATTTCTTACATTTCTGTAATTTTAATGCATTCCCTGTGGTATTTTAAAATACAGAATAATAATCAAAAAAGTATGTATGTACTATTCCTCGCCTGTACCCCCATCAGCAATTTTTAAACCACTGAGTTGCTGGCAGCTGTGATATGACAAAATGATACTGTTTAGGGTAGCTCCCTCTTTGGCACAGGCTGGAATGAAATCAGGGAAGACATGAAATTAAAAAGAGCTCTTTTAAAATTGAGTGCTGATTACCCACTTCCATAAATACATTGGAGCACAAGAAATTTATTGCACTTGGACATATTTACAAGCTGTTTTTTGGAAATGGATACAAATACACTCTGAAATAATACACTTTTACTGCTTGACTGGCAGACAATCTCTCTACGGTTCTACTGAAAAGCTACTTAAGCTAGATTTTTCAGTAGGGTGGATGTTAGAGCTTAGTTTTCATTCTTTCCATGATGTTTAAGAAAGTTCAGAAAATACAAGAGAGATTGGGAGAGAGAGATATTCTATTGTAAAATGCAAAATCATAGTACTTTCCAACAAATGAGAAGTATAGAAGGCATCAGGCTTCTATATAATATATATAATATATAAAATCACAGAGCAGACTAGATTTTCATAAACAGTATGGTGAGTCAAAAAATATAGCAATACAGACTAAAATATTCTCCATAAAAATTTCTTCTTGACTGGAGTACTGTTAAATCAAAGGATTTAAATATCTATAGAACAAAGACATAACTTTTCAAATCTATAGAAAACTGTTTCTCATTTTAGGGTGGTGATATGGGGTAAGTCCAGAGTCCTAAGCAAAGATATAAAACAAAGGGGAAGAAATCTGTGGGGTGCATGTGTGTGTGTGTGTGTGTGTGTGTGTTCCCCTCCGCAAATGACACTGCTCTTTATGAATGTACTAAACAGAATTTGACAACAAGCAGGAAATTAAACAAGTTATCTCTGAATAGTGTGTATAAAATATTTTAAAATAAAAGAAGCCAACAGAAACCAAATTACAGTGTGACACTGAGCCTTCTGATATCACACAGAAGGGATATTATTTAACAATAAAAAGAAACCTAACACTAGTTTATGAGAGACCACACCCTAGTCTGAAAATTCTTCTTTGATTTAATTGCCTTCAGAGCAGGACCAAAACCCCAAAACTTACTTTCCCATGCAATATTTTGATCTGCTTCATTGTTGGATGGAATCTATTCTCTGTTGTTGGAAAATCTATTCTTTGTTTTTAAATAATATACTGAATTTCTTTTGTATTTATATAAACTTGTATACAAATTATCAAGACATGAACGATCAAGACATGAATTCATATTTTGTCTGGAAATCAGGTGTAATCTAGATAGGCTTGCTGTATATTGCTAACGTGGATTTGTAAATGAGGGCAAAGAAGTCTGAATGTTAAGGACAAACTCAGATAACTCATTCAGGCAGTGACAGAACTGGGAACAGAATGAGTGGAACTGCATGCTCAGACCTTTCACACTTGGAACAAACTGTTCCACCTAAAAGCAGGGGAGGAATATACCGTGTAAGTGGCTTACTATGTGTATTTATTATAGGTTCTTAGTGCAAGTCTGGTAACAACAGAAGAAGTTGGTATTCTACCTGTTCCCTGTGTGAAGAGGTTTTATCTAGGTAGCATTCTCTTGGGTTTCATCTATATTTCACTGCTATGATAGGAAGTAAAAGTGGGAATGATATAAGGATATGTCTGATGGCTACCATGATCATGAAATAAAACTAATTTATTCAGAGGAGCAGGTATGTTTTGAAAGTTCTGTTAAAGTACCGAATATACATTTCTACCAGATTTCAGGGTTGCCACTTGATGTTTATTAATGACTTAAAAATTAACTACTTCCTCCATGTGATTTAAAATATTTATATAATTGAAGTTTTACATTTTCATTTAAATCTTCTGCAAATTATGGCTTCATCAGCAAATTTGTTTTCAATTTGTCCTGTCCTGTCAAGTATCATTGCACTGAGTCATGTATTGCATCCAAGCAAGAAGGTAAAGTGTGACTCCTTGTTCTTCATTGATCTTGTTTAAATGTAGTAATTTTCAGCAGCATGGTGCTGATGTTCATAATACTGAATGATGTTTGAAAGACAATTCAGCTCAGTATCTCGCATCCTGTTAGATCCCATGTGAATGAAACCATTTCACACTGTAGTCAAAAGAAATGTAAAACTAACATGACACAAAAATCCAAGAGAAAACACCAGTTTCAGCCCTGTGGTGAGAATGTGAATGCAAAGGAGTGGATGTATATATCCACATTTTACTTTGGGAAACCAAGGCGTATAGCGATTGTTTGCTGAAGATCATAGTAAGTTAGTCCCAAAGGCCAGCAAAGAACCCAAACGTAATGCTTCCTCCAACAAACTGATAGATGTAGCTTTTTGTAATGCTTTGTGTAGGCAAATGACCATTTACAATCTAGCCATAGATTAAGCATTGGTCTTGGAGATTGGAATTCACCGTTTTATTCCTCATTATACCTTTTTTTGTCTATGTGACACCTGACAGAGCACTTCAGTTCTGTAGAAGTAATTTTTTTCTATTTACTATAAACTGCAGCTAATGGTTATCCAGTGTCATGACATATTTGAATTACATGGGAAAAAATCTGAAACAGATTTCAGGTGGTATTACTAATTGTTAAGCTTTTGTTTTAATTATTGCTTGGACATTGGTAGAAAGTACTTCAAGCTCAGGGGAAAAACCTTTCTGTTAATAGAATAAAGCAAATGGGAAAATTTGACAGATTAAAAGTACATTGCTATGTACTATTAAAAGAACAAGGCATGGTAGCCTACTTGAAGAGGGCATACTAGTACTGCTTAGAAAGGATGGTTATGTGTGTATGAAACAACATTACAGAGTCATTTGATTTCATATGCTCTTCCATTCAAATGACGATAAGACTAAAGAAGGAAATAAATATAGATTTCCTAGATTTCATTATAGCTACACAAAAACTGAGCTAATGGTAAGAGCTACAAAAAATGTTGCATAGCACCAGTTATATGATATAATATTGACGAGATCAGAGAACAGAGAAAAATGATTCTTTGCTGAAGGGTAAATAGGCTTTTGATCTGCCAAGAGAGTGCTTGAGCAGCTTTCTAGCCTTAGGAAATGACCCCTGATAGGTGAAATAGTTCTTTTTTTTTAAACCCCATTCCCACATGATGGACTGTGCCCCATGTATGATCTATTGTATCAGTGGTTAAACTGATCGGCATATTGACACTTCTGGAAGAAGTAGAAGAATAGGACCTGAGAATGGCACTGGAATATTCAGGTTACTTCAGTAGCATGCTAGGATCTACACAATGAGGGTGTATTTATGAGTACTTAATTATTCTGAGACAGGTAGTGATTTAATTGCTTGAAAGCAAAACTACATGCACAAATTAGTTAACTTAGGGAAATTTGTGTGCCCAAATCTCCTTTGATTTGAATGTGTATCACTGGTGCATAGGTCTACTCTTGGCCTTTTAAAGGTAACACATGAATCAAGTAAGTGACATGTTCTTTCTACAGTACTTTAAAAAGTTGAAAATTATATTCACTCATGCAAGAACCAATATGTTGCAAAGAAGAGGTAAATTGTCGTGATTCTCTGCCTGAGTAGTTTCTGGGTGGAAAAAAAAGACTTTTCTCACCTTTCTAGAGAAATCTGCCTTTTTCTTCATGGCTTGATTGTGCTGCTTGTACCAAAGAAGAGGATGTTGAGGTCTTTGGCGTAAGTTTTGCTGGAGCAGGTTGTGCAGTATCGGAGGGCACAGTACCCGTGGACTGACTTTCCACAGTGAGCATAAACAGAAGTCAACCCTTGACAGTAATTTGAGTGCGATGGTTAATATCTCTGCTGATGGTATGAGACTGGACTTACTAAAGTTGTAATTATGTGCCTCTGACTTGTTTCTGGATTACTTTCTAAATGTTGTTAAAGGGTAACTGGGGTGTCTTGTCATGTCTGTGCTCAGCTGGAAGCTTCTTTCTCAGTGAAAATTTGAAGTTCCTTATCTATCCTGCCATTGTTTAGAGTGCTGCTTGTCTGTATCTGGGACACTGCACGGATATAAAAGTAAAACCTCAGAAAAGAGGAAGACTCAGTGCTTCAGTGAGAGCAGCCTTTCTTAGCAAGGAGAATGAAAGAAAAATAGCCAAAAAGAGAAGTAGAAAAGAGAGATGTCATGGTTTAGGCCCAGTGCATAACTGAGCACCACGATGCCCCAAAAAAGGGCTTGTCAAAATAAGGACTGGGAGGGCTTCTCAACGCTTAAACAGGTCACAGGCAAAAGACAGACTCATCATAAGGAATAAAAAACAAAATTATTTTAATTTGTTACCAACATAAGAGTAGAACAATGGGAGATACAACTAGATCTTAAAATCAAAACACCTTCCCCTCACCCCGCCCTTCTTCCTGGGCTCAGCTTTTGTTCCCAGTTCCTTCACCTTCCCCCTCCCCTTTTGACTTTAGGTGCAGGGGGATGGGAGTGGGGGATTGCGGTCGATCTTCCGCCACGTGCTTCTCTAAGAGTAGGGAAAAAAAAGAAAAAAAACTCAGCCCAGTGTCTCTCTCT
>NW_010170947.1:0-10290 GCF_000695765.1 Mesitornis unicolor | reverse complement strand
GAACCAGGACCGGGGATGGGACCGGAGTCGGAGCCGGGACCGGCGCTGGGGCTGGGACCGTGACCAGGGCCGGGGCCGGTTCCGGGACCGGAGCCGGGACCAGATTTGGGGCTGTGGCTTGGCTTCACCATTACCAGCTGAACCACAGGGCTGGGCTGTTGAAAGAGGCTGCATGGTTTGCATGGAGGGATGTACTAACAGGCCAAAGCCAAAGACAGTGAGCGCTTACAAAGTGCCAGAGCCAGCTGATTTGGAAGCACGTAATATCTATCTTTTTTGTTTGACATAACTAATTGATGACTGTCCTTTCATAGGACCTTTGCAGAAATTTAATAACACCTTTAATAACTAACAAATGAATTGCATGTTATGTAGTTAAAATAAAAAAAAAATGGAGGGACGACACCTCTCTACAGATGTTCAGCTCTCAGGAGAGTTGTCAGCATTTCTTCTGAAGGAATTACTTAACACATGGATGAATTATTTTCAGATGAAAACACCTGTGTCCTCTGTTCACTTCAGAAACTCCCAAGGCAAAGTATGTTCCAGCCAGTCCGTCCACAGGAATGTGACATTGTGAATAGACTGTGTCACTGTCAGATCACATTCTGATAAAGTGTATATCCTTTGAAATGAAATGGTCATTTTCTGCTTTGTTTTACTCATTGCTGTTTAACCAAGCATTGCAGGAAGAGCTAGCAAACAAAGAAAGAAACTTCAAAACTCTATTTTAAAGTCAGAACTCTTGCATGCACCCTGCTTAGATTTTACGTGGGGATTTTGGAAGCAGAAGAATTGGAGTTTTAAAAAAGTATTACAGGAAGTTTATATCCTATCTAGGCTACAGAATTGTAGTAAAGCCATTACTATGAGTCGTACAGCATGCTTTGAGAGTTCGTTATTTCTTATTGCATTTTTTCAGTGCATGTTTATATTTTTACCGTATATCTACATATTCAAGTCTTGTCTATCCCACTGTCGTCCTATCTTGGGGGTGAAATGTCATTTGAATCCTCCCTTCTCTCTTGTGACTGAATTTAATGCAGTTGGAGCAACATGATCTGCAGGTACCTCATTTTCAGACACTACACACAAAAGTAACTCACATCTTGCAAAGGAGCCTGTAGACCTCACACAGCTAACTATCTTCCAGCCAAATGTACCACAGTCACTAAGTCTGTTCAAATGATGGTTTTGGTGCAAGAACCCCAAATCACAAGGAATAAAAAATAATACTGTGAGGCTCTTAGTTGGATATTGAGGTGTTGTAGATCAATATGTGGTTGCCTGACACAAGGACTCCAACTGAGCAAATTCTTTATCCCTCAGAGGCTCCAGAGAAATTTCTCAGCAACTGATGCTTCTCTAGAACTGAATTATTTACTAGAGCATATATGAAGCTGATATTTTTAGTCTCTTGCCATTAATTGTGGAGAGAGGAGGATTGCTTTTCCTTCCTCAAAAAAAAAAAAAAAGGACACATCTCTGCAACAGCACTTGACTTACAACATAGATTGTGTGCCCAATAGGATGATATAGAAGCAGACACGTGTCAGGCCTGTTCCTTCTCAATACTCTGTGGCTCTTCGTGCTACTCTGGGCCATACTCTAAAGACTGAGATGTGGTTAAAAAAGAATGTGAAAAGAGGTACCATTGGTAGGGCAAGTTAGTGCTGAGATTGTCAGTGGAGCCCCACTGCTGGTAACAAGGAGAGGGATATCTTATTTTGGTGTAACTGCTCAGCATTATGAAGACTGAAGTGTAACTGAAAAAATTCTGTAGAACTAGAAGATAAATGGACTGAAATGCCTACAGAAGAGAAAGACCCTTTGGGCCAGACAACAGCTGAGCATGGAAGGTTGCAAAGCTCATGTAAGGCTCATTTTAAATCCCCAGCTGAAGTTCCATTTTGAATCTGGCCCTTATAGTGTAATTTTTTTCTTATCTTTTAAAGGACATAGATCAATGCAGTAGAAGTTAAAAAAAAATCTCATTTGTACTGTACATTGTTCCCTATATTTTTCAGAATTATGTGGAATTTTAAACAATATTTTTTTAAAGTGCCGACATCAGTGACATCTGTACTGAGATAGATCACTGTGCTTTTGTTCTTCTAGCCTTATATTAAAACCTTAATGTATTAGCTCAAAAACATTTACAAATTCTCCTTTGGCCTACTTAGTCTCTTTTTAGTAACTGCGCAGTGCCCTGCAGCTTTCGTAGCATACTTTCACCTAAACTGAATACATATGAGCAAAAATTGTATTAACATATTGAGCTATCAGTAATTTGAATCTTAACTCAATCTTCCAATGTCTCTTTATGACTAACAGGAATGATTTTTTTGTGTGTAGATCTCTGAATGACTTCTTTGTTATTTCAGTCATATTTGTCATTCAAAGTAGCTGTTGTGATTACTGTACCCTTTGGAATGTAGTGTTAGCAGAAAAATCAGCACATTCAACAGGACTTGTAGTGACAGAAAAAAATAAATTCTTTGATAACTTTGGGTAAATACTCTTTGCTCCTGTCATCATCTGTAAAATCTGAAGAATAATGTTTCCCTAGTTTGTAGTTGTGCATACAAAAAAATTGATAATTAGAAGGTACTCAGATGCTATGATGCCTATCAATAAAGAAAGTTGTACAAGCAAATTGCGTGGCATCATAAAACTGAAGATAATGATGCAGAAAATGATTGCTTGCATGTTAAACAATGCATTTTTGATGCACAATTTTTTTTAAGGCAAGAATACAAATAGATAATGGAAAGCAAATTAAGGGACGGATGTTGGGCCAAGCTTTACAAGGAGTGTTTTTCTTTCATGTTTTTTTCATTCTATTGATTGCTTTTGATTTATATGTATATATGTATATATGTATATATGTATATATGTATATGTATATGTATATGTGTGTATATATATATATGTATATATGTATATGTATATATACCTACCTTTCAATGAAGAATTACAAACTTAAAAAATTCTTTGCAAGTTCATTTTGTGTCTCCATCATCCTTGCTTTGCATAAAAGTGACAAGCTCCTAGGAAGAAATAATCTATGGCAGTGTTACATAAATTAAACTAACCTGATGAGATATTTCATTCTCAGAAGATGCCAGAAGATTGTGGTATGATGAATGATATAAAAGAGTGTTAAAAATAGAATCAACTTCTAATACCTAAAATATTTTAAATAATAGATTAATAATTAATGTAATGTAATGTAATGTAATGCCAGTAAATCATAAAAACAATTTTCCTGTTGAATTGTGTAATTAATCTGAATCCAGATTAATCATGGTCAGCTAGGAGATGCTCTCCTATCAACTTTAGCAACTCAACCAAGCTTGTAGTCACTTGTGACTTTTCTTGTCAATACTCCAGATTGCTTTTGTTTTTTATCACTTTCTGAGTGAATCCCAGTGAAACTAACTCTGAGGACTTCCAGGCATGGCTGGGGCTGTGAACAGTGCAAAACGCTCATTATTTATTTAATCATTTAATCATTTAATCATTTAATTATTTATTTAATTATGCTGTTCTAGTTGTGTTTTTCATCCTTTGCTGCCCTTATTCTGAATGGCTGATACTGGTGTGTTGTCTAAGCTAATCAAGCTTTGGCCCAATTTCCTGACCTGAAGGTATCAGAAATCTCTTTGCTTCTATTTCTTGCTTTTATAGGATCCACCCAGTTTTCTTCTTTTTGTATAGTCATAAAATACCTACCTGTTTCTCTAGTATTTATCTCCTTTTCATTTTTTAAATATTTTTTCTTTTTTGTTTGTTTGTTAATTGCTATTATTGCTGGATATGTGGTAATAGAAGCTGCCCATGAATGAACCTTCAACTCATTATGTACAGAAGCACTAGCTGCTTTTTTCTATCAAAATTATTTTGTGCAAACTAAGATTCTCCACTTCATGTGTAGAAATCTTTTTCTGTCTGTCAGGAAGAATAATTGTAGCTGTTCCTCCATTGAACATTATCTTCTTTCAAAGATGTATTTACAGACATATGTAAAGCAAGAAAACAAACATCCTTTATCTGATTCAGGAGAAATAATTCTTAAGATCTTATCCACTTTTGATAGTCCTAAGAGTCAAAGCAGCAAATTAATGAAACCAAACCTAAAATATGGGCAACTGTAACTATTGGCCACCCTTCTTTCTCTTGCAGCAGCGATCATAAATATAAATATGGCAAAGTACAGCAGAATCTCTTTCTACAAGTGCAGGCTGGAGAAAAGCAGCCTTTTGCTGTCTTCTGTTGTCAGAGTCCTTAGCTCCAGTGTTTTATGGTGGTCATATTCCTCCTAATGCCTTGATTTAACTTAGCACATACTTTTGCACTGTCCCTCCTTTGAAAGTGAGGTAGAAACTTTTCTATCTGAAGTTGGACAGCTTCTAAAAAATGTCATGCTTTTAGCATTGAAAGTAATTTCTTTAGCATTAAAAATAGTATCAATAATTTTGCCTCATGAGTAGTCTGCTCTTCCCTGATATTTGTGTACTACTATATGAATGCCAGGTATGTACTTATACATATGTGGTCTGTTGTTTCAGCTTGTCACTCAGGATGGGACTGAGCTCTCTAAGTGACATTATCTAAGTATCAGGGGCCTAAAGGATTACTCTATAGTCAATGGAGAGAGTGAGGCACAGCCAGACCCTGATTAATCCCATTTACTTTAGACATCTATTTTTTAGATGGAAGAATTTGCCTTTGGAGCTACCTTGTTTTGTACTTTTCCTCCCTATTACCTCAGAAGGGGAACTGACATAACTGTTTTAACCTAAAGTCCTAACTTTCATGCAGAAAGAATGATTCTTTCCCTTAGTGGTCTGTCATCCTCCACTCTTCTGTGGTTTGTTAAAAGGTGTGCAATTAGAAAAATTGCTGAGTATTAATTTGCTGTCAGTATCCCCTGCCTGAAAGCATACTGCTTCACTCTAAGACTGGCTGTTTTGTCTACTTTTTGCTAAAGGTCACAACTTTCCAGGTTCTTTTAGCTTATTTGTCTAAATGGGTTTAATATTAATAGTATTTTGAATTAAATGTCCACTGGATGGCAGCAGAGGATAAGGATAAACAATAGGAATGGGTTAGTACATCTCTAAGTGATGAGTCTTTGAGAACTATTTCGGTATTGAGGTAGTTCTATTCTGTCTTTTTCTTTAAAGATGTTATATTCTTGATTTATGCTTACAAATTATTTTGAATTTATGCTATCAAATTGAGATTTAATGTGGGTAGAAATAAATATTCTCTGCTAATATATCTAGCTTGGAACCTTGATGTAGATTTATATCCTTATTTTAAATCACCTAATATGCAGTTTATTTTTTTCTCTACTGTGTTTGCTACTGTACAGTGAGAGACACAAAACACAGTCCTAGCGATATGCAAATGGATACTAGAAATTAGACAAGATTATCATGGTTGCACTGAAGCCTGTTAAACTTCTGATACTTAAATAGTTGCAGGCCATGTTTATCTTGTCTTTCCTAGAGGGATCAAGGCTTCACATTTTTTATTATTCAAGGTGTCAGTGTAAGATATTTAGCCTGTCCTGGGCTTTGAGGACTGGTGCTTCAAACTCACTTTGCGTGGAGCAGCTTCTGCGGGAAGCAGTGTGGAGTGGAGTCCCCGGGATGGGCAGAGTTTCTCAGTGTGAAGCCCGCTCCCCTGTGCTGTGCTCTGCACTCTGTCAGAAAGCAGCACTCCCTGGCCACTGCCAAAAACTGTGAATACCGACACAAAGCCTATAATTATCCTCAAGTTCTTCTTTCTAGGAACCATCTACTCGTGGTATTTTACATAGCTTTGAAATAGAAATAGCATAGAAATAGTATAGAAAATCTGCCAGTGAGTTTGGAGACTTTGAGCAGTCACCAGGAGCTACTGTCTGCTCCTTCTATGCAGGTGCTGGTATGTTCTACAACACCTCACTGCAAGCTATGGCTGCTTTGTCTGCATTTCACCCCCAAAAGGGACTATGTGCTTACTGCTAAGTTAAAATGCATTAAATACGCCACTAGTATTTTTCCATGTTGGCAGTTACAGTAGTTGTCATGGGAATGTCACATCATGTGAATGGGTGAAGAGGCAGCTCACAAAACAGGATGGATTAGAGATGTGGCTGACAGTATTAAAAACATGTACAAACCATCTTCTGTACATAACTACACCAACTTCTGTCGCTAAGAGGCTTCAGGGAAATAAATTGATACTTCTCGAGGCCTGTTTTATAAATGAGCATCTTAAATAAATAAAACATTTAACTGTGATGAGTAATCCCAGTTCTTTAATAAAGGATGGAGTTATGCTAATTGAACAGCAAAGTTGTTTGTCAGGGCTGACAGATATCTGCATACTTCATTTATTCCATTAATCCACTTTCTGCAGCATATAATTATGATCCCCTGCACAAGTGACAGAAGCACAGATAGAATTTCAGTGCAGGGTTATATATCTATTTTGCTATGATCAGTGAAGTATAGCAGTTATATCACTTTTATCAGGAGCATGCTGAGAACAACCAACAGAGAGTTCTAATGATGATGGACTCGTAAATCTTGCATTTATTCATTAAGCAGCTCATGGACAGCCATGAATTTATTTTAAATGAATATGTATTTTTTTATTTTGTTGGTTCTCAGGAATTAAATGTTAGAGAGAGACTGGCACTGGGAACTCTTACAGGCACTAAACTGAATAATTCTTATTCAGTAAGAGAGAGAGAACAAATATTGTTGTAAAGAATATAATTATGGATAAAGCAATAACTGATATTTTAGATTTTACCATGGCAAAAATAAATTCCATCCATGTTGTCTTGCCTTTGTTTTTGTTTTTTTTTTGTGTGGTTTTTTTAAGTCTTTTTTTTTCTCTCTAAAATGTTGATTATTTTGTACTGAAACTGTTCCCTCATGTATGAATCATCTAAATTAGAGCAGCTGGATGGACATCCCACCTCTCTGGTGAGATCACCAAATGTTGCCTTTATCCCATTCTGTAAATAAGCTCCACCTTTCAATATTTTTCAAAATTTAATGTAAAATGGGACATTGTTCCAGATAAGACTGAGTTTGTTCCTTACTATAATATCTGAACATGTTTCTTTCTAGTAAATCTAGATGCAAGTCCACTCTGAAAAAGGAAAGAATTAAACAATGGGGCTTTCCTTTTCTATCCATTAATTCATCAGTAAAAATCCTTTACCTTTGCATTTTGTCTTCAGTCAAAACATTCTGTGAATTTAGCCTGAATTTGTGTGTGGTGTTGGTATGATCAGAACCTTGTAGGTATATTAAATGTAAAATTCATCAGCCTTATAATTAGAATCAGTTATTGTGTCCTGGTGAACTAAAAATCCATTTAGTACTGAATGTAATAATAATTGGCACCAATTTTCACTAGATGTCTAAAACTCTGTAATCATATTGAAGCAATGCCTTCACGTTAAAATATACTTTTAAATAAACAGATATGATTTCTTACAATACAAATTACACAGTGTCAGGACTGCCCAATTGTTTCCTGGGTATGAAATGATTTTAAAGGTCAGAGAAAAAATGTGTACCATATTTTCTACATATCTAATGTGATAATAAGTGAATTCATCTATGTATTTGGGCAAGAATGCCATGGCTAGTGCAGCCAGGTGAATGTCTTTAGTGTGCATAGTGTGTGTGTCAAGATTTAGGTGAATTTTATTTTAGAACCAGTGCAGGAACTTCCAATACCAGGTTTCAGAAGTGCCTTATATTTTTGGTGACCTCTCGTGAAGAATGTCAAACTGCTTCTGAACTCATATATGGTATGAGCTGGCCTCTTCTGTGTCAGATTGCTGGTTGTTCTCCTCAGAGTATCAGTAAAGTGACTTTCAGATTCTGCATGTGGAGGTTAAAGGCTGAACTGGTCAAATGTACTACATTGCTGAAACAATTTTGTTCCTCTTCTTTTTTTTTTTTTGAGGTATTTTAGTACCAAATTTTAATTTGTGAGCGAATCAACTGAACATGCCCAAACTTACCCCAAAATGTCCTATCAAGTGAGCTACCAGAATTTAAAGGTTTTCTTTCTGAGTCACAACTGTACAAAATCCATATAAAATGCTGGGATCCTGACTGTCTCTTATTACTGACGCAAAAATAGAACCGTGTACTAAATTTGTCATCATCTGGTTAATGAAATGTGCATCAATCCTATCAAATTCACATGCATGTGATGTACGATATTACATTTGAATATATTAAGTGTTTTATGATGGAGCATGAACTAAAGAACAGAGAATTGGAGGTTATGACCACTGGCTGTGATTGTTTTTTGATCCTGAGTAAATCACTTGGTTTCTCTGTGGTTTAATTTATTGAACAATAAAATGAATACATAACACTGAGCTACAGTGTATTATGAAGATTATGTATCATATTATGAAGCATTATGAAGATTTACAATGATTCCAGAACTTTTTCAGCACTTAATGATCCTTGGAAAATGTTATTGAGGTGGGGCAGGTCTTTTCTCATTTTGTAATGAAGTAAATAAAGAAATCTCAATGTTTATCATGAAACATGCAATTATTAATCATTAGGAAATGAAGACTCATATAATATTGCAACTTGAGCTATCAGCCTCCCACAAGGTCATTTTACTCTTCTAATCCGAATGATTTACAAGAGGCTGTTATGGGTGCTCTTCAGGAGAAATAATGTAATGGTTTACTGCCCTGCATGGTAGTTGTGTGAAATAAATTCTCAGCCACATCTTTCTGGGTTGTGCCTTACTGTGGGAAAGAACACCTTCTGAGGAAACCTTCACAGACTAATAACTTGTCAGAAAACCTCCTACTTTCTTTGAAACAATACAATTACAATTAAAAAATCCTCCTTGGTAAATCAGCAAGTGAAAAAATATATGACTTGGAGATTGCCCTTTCAGACTTTTTGGGGGGTGTGTGTGTGTTATAATGAGTGTTGATTTGATATAGCAATGAAATGTCTTGAGTTTATACTATTTCAAATGCTATAAATAGCACACAGAAAACCTTGCCAAGTGCATTATATTTAGGGAGACATTATGTACAGACTAAAAACGCAATAAATGGCATCAATGAACATTTTGCACTATGCACAGATGTTCTTGTCATTATAAAAGTTATCTTACTAATTAAGTTTACACTTGGGTACCAATTCAAGGAACTTTATTTTAGAATAAGGGTTCTCAATTATAAAGGCAAAATAACATTCATGCTTCAGCAGAATTGAAAGGTTGGGGAGAAATGTAAAATATACACTGGATCAACAGCAATAATTATTTAACACAGTTAAATTACATTGATTTTACTGCAATATATTAGACTATTTTCTGGTGGCTCCTATCAAAGGGAATAGATAACCACAATGACAAGCAATAGGACCTTAGTTACTGCATTTTTTTTCCTACTAGAACATGGCACAGATGCTTTGAGGAGCACCAGTTATTCATAAAGACTGTAATTTTTTGCTTTGTTTTAATTACTAAAGAAATAAGAAGCTCCCGAAATTTGCAGATAATGAGCAAGCTACATTATTTTTAGTGACCCTC
The DNA here is from genome assembly GCF_000695765.1 of Mesitornis unicolor. NCBI lineage: Eukaryota > Metazoa > Chordata > Aves > Mesitornithiformes > Mesitornithidae > Mesitornis > Mesitornis unicolor. Next base: position 693 of record NW_010170947.1, on the reverse strand, counting down.
TCCGGATACATTTTGGGTGAGACTAAAATCAAAGTGCTTTTGAAATTTTAAGCGTGTGTGCAGCTTACTCTCTTGTGATATGATAATTCATAAAATTAGACATGTGTTTAAATTCTCTAGTGACTTGGGCCTGTGTGTTGCAATCTTCTCTGGTGAACAGCTTAAGGCTACAGAAAATCATCAAAGAAATCACAAAATGAACAGAATTTCTCTTACTTTGATCAGAGAATAATAGGAGAAACCAGAAAGTGAACTGTAACATTTATTTAAGGTAGTGAGAAGACAATGTAGATAGTGTGTATTACATATTTTTCACTATTGTTTTGCTCAGTTATATCTATTTGCATCTTTATTTTACATGAGTTTTTGTTATTCACAGGAATTGCAGGAGAAAAAAAAATTGTGATGCAGTATCTCCTCAGATTTAAATGTCATCTGTTCTTTAAACAAGTTACAATCACAACTGCATTTCTAATTAAGCCTTTGTATTTAACTCCATATTATAGAAAACACATTTGCCATGTGTTTGAGAATTTCCAAAATAGACCAATTTCTTGCTTGTATTTATCATATTTGGTGATTTATGCATTTTAAATAATAAGAACATTTGATTAGACAAGATGAGACCAGATAGTCAGGAGGGAAGAGGAGTGGATAGAACACCAGTCTCACCAGGGCAGAGTAGAGGGGGAG
>NW_010170946.1:0-12448 GCF_000695765.1 Mesitornis unicolor | reverse complement strand
TGAGCGCCGCTATGGCTCCAAACAAACCCCCCCGAGCCGTTTTCCTCCTCGCGGAGTGCGTGTGCATCCTGCGGGGCTGGGGATTCCGCACTGCTCCGGGAGAGCCGCGGAGAGGAGCGGCGTGTCCGCGGAAGGGTTTGGGCTTGGGCTCGGGCTCGGAAGGGATGGCTGCTGCCGCTGCCTCTTCCCCAAGTCCGCAATCATGCTTACCGCTCTCGGTTTAGAAATTGAACCACTGGTGCGGTGACTCCCGGCTTTGTCTGTGGGACAGGGCAGAGGCCACATGAAACTTGTGCGGTGGAGCTGGGTAGTGCTTCTATGAGGGGCCCGCCCGTTTGAAATTTTAAATGTTTACAGAGTACAAGCATTAAGAAATAAGTAGGAAAGGAAAGGCATGTGATAGAAATGTGTCAGTATGTCAGTGCTTATGCAGGGACTTCATTAAAAACTTTATGACTTTGCTTTTATCTCTTCCATCTCCTGGAAACTCGGGCATTAGTAGCTGGCAACGCCTGGGGTTATGTGGAGTATCGTCTTGGGCAATTTAAGTGTTTTCTCCTTCCTTGGCAGTGCTGGCTGCTTCTCTGCCCTCCATCCCTCCCTGCTTCCTAGGGACTCAGCAGCTGAGGATCTGACTCCGGAGAGCTTTCTGGCAGCACTCTGAATCTGCAGACAAAAGGCCAGTTTTGCAGACCTGGGCAGGAATAGTAACACCTTGGCTTGCTCAGCAAGGAGGGCTCCTGGCACATGACAAGAGGTGTTTCTCCCCCCAGCAGTCGGTCGTACTGCCCGCTTGGGGTCCCGGACGTGGTTGGATGGCAGTGCCCCCTGCATGGCCGATTTGTCCTCTCAGTGCTTTGGGTGAGCGCTAGTGCTGTGGGGTTTGAAGCCATGGCGAAAAAAGTGAGTGAAGAGCTCAGCTGGCTGCTAGCCATGTCGAGGGAAAACAAGGCAGGGGCATGGCTGCAGTCAGGATGCTTCCGACCAGGAAGTCTCCGAAACTGCTCTGTGTAAATGGAAACACACCCTGCAGCTGGAAGTAGAGCAGTGCGAGCGTGCAGGCGTCTCCATCAGCGGCACAGCCTTTCAACGGAGTTTTGGGCCAGGTTGCTCACAGGGTGAGGTTATCTCTGCCAGAGCAGCTCTTTCTGTGGCTTGGCAGCTGTAAGTGATCGGCTTAACTTATCACTGGTGGCCCTGGCAGGGTGGAGGAGGGTGCCGCAACTGTGAAGTTTTTGTGGATGCAGGCTAACAGTGTTGCTGCATCAGTATTAAGTTGCTAGCGTAGAGGGAGGGGATTTCTTTATTTTTAATATGAACTCATGAATAATACTGAAGAGTTGTGATATAACTCTGATGTTTCAAGCTAAGTCCTTCTTATTCCTTTGGTGCAGTTAGGTAACTCTTTCTCTGTTAGAAAATGCCAGAACTGGAGATAAATCCTGGTGTATCCTCACTGCTGTGAACAGAAGTGAAAGTTGGGTCAGGGATAATAAGCCTGTGGCACATGTGATCATCTGATGCTGTTTAGCAACGAAAGCTGGAGTTTCTTACAGAAGTATTTGTGCATTTGGGGTGCACTAGGCCTAATCTGTTTTCAGAGCAGTGAGTAGCCAAGGCACGCACTCTGCCTGGGGGGAGCTGTGCTCGCACGCAGAGAGTGAAGATTTCCCTTGGAAACTTTTGGTGCCTGGAGATGGCTGGGGTGGAGATCCCTCTCCAGCTCTGCACGAATTGAGGAGCAGATGAAAGAGACCACTGTGCTGAGTTTGCTGAAGTTAAGAGTGGGTTTGCCCTCAAAAGACACTGGTGCCAGCTGACATGGGTCAGGGACACTAAAAGACATGCCAGGATTTTGCTGGATTTTACTGAATTTCTTGCAAAGTATACGTAATGCATGTAATGCATGCTGGAAGCCCTTAGGGACATCTTTGCGATTTTTATCCATAAGTAGCTACATTAATTCACTGTAAGTGAACTAACTTAAGTCGCCTGTATTTTAGCATTCAAATGCAACCAGAGAGAGCAGCAGTGAAAGTAATATGCCATGTAGCTTTGTGTTGCAAGCTGGGGAAGAGTCTGGCTGTTGGTCTGTTTGCCTCACCATGCTTTTTAAAAAGCAATTACACTTTTTGTGGTTTAGTATCTTTTTACGTACCAGCAGCTGATCAAACAAAGTGTCTTTGACTAAAACTCGTGCATATTTGGTACATAAATATAGCAGCATTAAGGATATTTAGTTTATGTGCTGTTTGACCACTCGTTGGGTATGAAGTATTTTTAGTAAGTTGATGTTGTCTTCAGATTTCTCAGCAAGAATCCGTCTTGTTGCATTCCTTGCCTTTAGTACAGACAGACTTGAAATAAAATATTTTTAATTCTCTAGTCTAATGTCTTCTTTCCCTGCTGACCTTCATTTTGTGTTGTTTAAAAGAGGAATTAAGTTAGAGAAGATATGATTAACAGAACAAAAGAAAAGTGAATGGGAGGTAGTACCATAAATCTGTCAGGCCTCTGTGCAGCACCGTTGATTGTTCATTCTTTTATGACTTGCTAGGAGCAGTTTTTTGAAATATATTTGAAGATTCAGATTTTTTGGAACAAGAGTGGAGCTGACCGTATTTTAGCATTTTGGGCTGACCCGGTGCTCAAGTCCATCAGCTGCAGGTGGAAAGCCTGGCACTGAGAGCGATCCAGAGCTGCCCCTTGAGGAACATATTCCTTGTAAGTGATATCCAGTTGGTAACTGGTTAAACGCTCTCAATTGCTGAGCTGACCTCATTCCTTTACCTTCCTCATTTTTTGGGCAGCAAACATTGCAACATCAAATGCTTCTGTTTCTGCTGAGCTCAGAAAAAAACCACCTATAGAGATCAAGGTGGCGGTGCTTGCAAGGTTACACTGCTCATCTCCTGCCTGCCTTCTCGTGGTCTCCGCAGTCCTCACGCCGTGGTGGATGAAGTGAGTCTCCCAGTTCATGCTGTCTGCATCCCACCTGAGGCAAACCTTGGGGAGAGAAACAACAATTGCATACGGTCTCATGTTAAAACAGCATCATGCCTCTGTGTCCTGTTGTCCCCTCTGTCCCTTTGGAGCTAGCACTAAAGGATGTCACCGATGAATGTTCGTTCTTGCTCCCACCTGCTGCTGTCTGCCAGGTTAGGTGGGAGCATGTGTTGGTGTGGGGCAGCAATTAGGCAGGAGGATGGACTCAGAGGCGTTTTGGGTGTCATCTTGCTGGCAGCACAGAAGATGGCTTGGGCACCGCTCTGCTTGCTGCCTGTCCAGGGGTTCCTGCCATGGCAGCAAAAAAAGCCAGAGCTCCCATGCTGTGCACAGAGTCATTTCCTGGGACAGGTCACATCAGAGAGGCTCCTTCAGACTGAGAATGCCTTTTGGAGCAAATGTGCTTTTGGTGGTGTGATGTTTTTATTCCATATGTTGAGGGTTTGTTCTCTGACTTCTCACAGAGGCAGGGATGCTCTTTCACTGCTGAGGAGCAGAGCCAGTAATACTTCTACCTATTATTTCTCGGTTTGTTTGGTTTTTTTCCTTTCATAGGTGGCATGCTGTCTTGAGATGGGTCACAAGCAAACTCTGTTGCCTGTTCAAAGCTACTGAAGCTCCACTTAGATTTGAAAGCTCTTTGAACAGGTCAGGAAGGCAGGTATAGGTGATGGTGCTGTTTGCTGTAACCTCCCCTGCATAACTGAACATGCTCATTTTGTCCTCTTAATCTTGGTCCTCTTTTGTTACCTTTTTTCATTGCTGTGTCTGAAATAAGTCTTACAGGGTGAGATCTATAAAGCTCTTTAAGCATAGGAATATTTCTGGGGCTGTTTGCCTCAGCTCTTTACAAGAATACTCTTGTTTTCCTCTTTTCTCAGTGTACAAAATTATGTTATTCCAGGATGAAACATACGCTTTTGAAAGCTGTTTGACTGTATAATAGACTTAAGAAATTGATGCTTGCTGCTTGGCAGTCAGGGACTTCCAAACACTTCACAAAACTGACAGTAATCCTTGCAATCTGTCGCTGTTTTGTCACATGCAATGCAGTTGCTAATTTGTTTTGTGATTCTTAAATGTGTCATTAACAATGCAGAGGATTGCAATCCAGACAGTTTGTGTGCTAGCATCAGAAACACTTTCCTCCTTGTCCACACACAGATCAAAAGAATAATCAATTAATTACATAGAAGTTGGTCTGTTTAAAAACTTATTTCCAGTTCAAATTGCTTTGCTGTCAACTTTTCTAAGGCTGTTTAGATTTGGTATTGCAGCAATATGGTTAAGAAGACATTGCTTAGGCTGACATCCCTGGAGTTCCTAAGAGCTAATCAGTAAAAGTGATTTGTATCTGGGTTCCTGAGGGCACCAAAGCCTGTTCCCTGCATCTGACAGAAAAGCAGTTATATTTCTGTTCGGTAAAGGTATTGCAAACAGTGACCTGGATTGATTTTTTGATTGGCAATTAAAATAAATGCTGCCTCCGGTATTACTATGGAGATAACTCATAGAGTTGCTGTGGGTTGTGTAAGCAGTGACTCTTCCTAGATCTGTTTAATGAAATTAATCTCCTAAAATTTATTGCCTTGGTTTTTTTATTTGTGTTTTTGGCATTTAGAACACATTATCTTACAGGGTAAATAAAAGCACAAGAGCAAACTTGTCCAAAAGTACGAGATCAGCAAATGCTTTGCTGGTACATTCGATGTGTTAGAAATTTTTTAATTTCCTAGATGAAATAGTTGACTCATATGAAACACAAAGTGTCAAGCATTTAGAAAGCACAATGGCAGTCTAATAAATTCACTTACCAGGTGTAGAGATTTTACAGATGTGTGCTACTAAGTGTAATTGTCACTTTTCCAAGAACAAATGAATCATGCTGCTTCTACTGAACTCAGTGCTGGGAATTAGGAGTTGATGTCAGCATCCCATTGCATGTGGTTATTTTGCATGCTCTTTTTAAAGCATTATTAGTTGTAGAGGTTATGCTTCATTAATGATAGCCTGGTTGATAACCAATGGCATATTGAGCAGGTAGAAATATAAAAACTCCATTAACTTGTATTTATGCCAAAGTTGTCTGGATTTAATTGACCTCTGTGTCAAAGCTTCATACCGAACATTTGCCTACCAAGTGAGATGCTTTGGGCGACGACTAAATGCGCTGAGTTGCACTAACATTTACAGGAGGCAAAACCTGCCTGTGCAAAGCTATAGCAGACGTAGAATAAACCTTTTTTTCCTGCGTTTTCAGCTTCTGCCCTGCTCTTTGACCCCTACATAACCCTACCCTTTGAGACACTGAGTCAGCGATTTGAACAAAGTGACTGTTCCTCCTCTGTCTTTTCTGTGACTGGAGGGTTGTTGCTTTCTTCCTATGCACAAGTTCAGGCTCTCTGCTGTATAACATAGATGCGATTTCAAAAAGGGCGAAATCTTGATTTCAAGTAACACTCCAGCTTTTAAGGCTTATGGACGTTTCTGTTGGTGTCACAGTTCTTAAGGATGCTACCAGTGTTAGATGAAAACTGACAAATATTAATGAGTGGAATAATGGGATTTAGCTTATTAAACCAAATACACCTCGAAGTATCTTATGGTTTTAGGCCATATGTTTAGCTAATTAATTCATAAGGATACAAGTTTGCATTGCTGCCTGTTTTGCTCTTTTTCTTTTTTTTATTTTTCCCCTCCCTTTACTTCATGCTGTTACAAACTTGCTGGAAAGCATTTCGGTTTAAGGCAGTGTTTCTGCTGTGCTCTTGTTGACTAAGGAGCCCCAGCAAGACCAAATTATGGGAAAGGGCCTTCTTCCCTTAGATGCCATATGGTTGCGGGTTTGGAGCAGGCCACAGCTTGGTGGAGGAGCTCCTCTGCCTCTGCTGAGTTAAAACCATGGCATCTGTATTCAGATAGAGATCCTGAAGAACAAATCTGGTCTTGAAGCTCTTAGAAATGAGCAAAAGAAATCTGCTTGTACATTTGCCAGTACTTTTTTAATTGTCAACATAGGGGTCTGAGCACAGGGCTCAGACTTGAACTGGTCCTGTGTCCTCAGCTTTGGTTTTAATCAAGATGAAGAAGACTTGGATAACTATGGACTTCATACCTTAATATTTATAGGCTTCCCCTTAGATGGGCTATTTCTAGGCACATCATTTAATCAGAAACTTCTGTTAACTTTTTTCTGAAGGATTACCTCCTGCTCCCGGGTGGCTTTTAAAAATGCTCATGTTTTGAATCATCGTTTTGAGAATCATCTTCTAGCCAAACAGTAGGGAGAACCTTTGACTTAAATAACAAGAATTAAACCTTTAACTGGTTAGGAGGATGACATTCTCCAATGTTTAACATTGCCTTATCCTTTAGAAAAAGAAACTTGAGAAACCTTTTTGCATGTTGAAGTTCAAATGGCAGGCTCGTTCGGGTGCATGGCACGCGTGCTTACCCAAGAGCATCTACGTGTCCGGTTCATTCACGCGGCTGCTCGCGTGCTCTTGAGCAAGACCTCATATGGTAGCTGCAGGACAATGTTGGTGGAGGCAGAGGAGTCTGGATTTGGCTTTGAAGGACACAATGATAGTTACTTGTGATTGTGTTTTTATGTATATACAGACGTGGATTGCAGGGTAGCAGATGTTTATGGTGAATATCTGATTCAGGTGTGGGGGTTCATTTCTCTTTTGCAGTACTGGCATGGAGAGGTTGCTCTTAGCTGATCACAGGCCCTGTGAACTGGTGCAAGCTCTGAGCTGTTCGGCCTAAATTAGGATCATGCATTTATCTTTTGTGTCATATATTTGTCCCTCAGTTCACTAATGTACAGTGGCCGTTTGATGTGTCGTTAAGCTTTACATTAGTCTTGTGACCTTGACTTACTGTGTGCATGAAGCCTCATTAATAGAGAAAATACCTGTGCTTGTAATGCGATTCAGAACTTTTTTTTTTTTTTTAAATGTATGCAATACAATGTCAGAAAATAAGCTGCTAGTCCAGCAGGCCTGGATATTTACGGATTTTTTTGCTGCCTCTTTTACAGGCATAAGCAGAAAAGCATCTTGCAAAAGATTTGAGCAGGGTTTTTTTTTCATATTTTGTTGAATTCTGATTTGTGTGCCACCCAGAAGGTCCGGCTTACACTGTGGTCACCTCTACAGCCTCTCCTTTGCTCCAGCTACAGCAGAAGTGAGTGGCTGAGTTTGCTTGGCCTTGGCTGCCAGACTTGACCATGAGCTGGGAAGTTTTGGGTGGGTATCCCCATCACCTTCTGCAAGAGGTGATGCAAAACACAGCGTAAGGGCTAGAGGAAAACACAGGTGCGAGGGAACACCAGCAATATATAGGGTGGCAGACTCGTTAGAGATGGAAAGAGACAGCACTGTGCAAGTCAGTAAGAAGTACTACATTTGGTAAGTGTTGTCTGCTCAGTTAAAAATGAGGGGAAAAAATAGAGGTAGTCACAGAAAGACCACTGCATTTCAGTGTAGGTCATTGCCCTGCTAATGCATGAGCTGCTACTGCTGCCTATACTTGCTCATAGGTAAAAATTATGCATGTGTATAAGCCGTTTTTAGAGCCAGTGGTGGTGTCAGACCACTTGTCATGAGAGTTTAAATAGTTGTAGCTCTGTCCTCTGGTTTTGCAGCCTTTATCAGGTTCATGAGTAATTCTGAAATCTCCAGAAGTCTTTGAGGCCATACTTGGTCCTCAGATTTTCCTTTTCCTTGAGGCTCCTGAAACCTCTAACTTTCTTACCCTTTCTCATGCTCTTTCAAAGCCATCACCATCTTCTTCTGAAGCAAGCAAAAGCAGGCTGCGAGTCTGACCATGCCTTGCAGAACAAAAATAACATCCTTTGGTACTTCTTTGTATTGATCTCTTCTTCTAAGTGGTTGCATTAGGGTATGGGAAAGGATCACTAATGTTGTTTTCAGAGGTTTTGTCTCATTTTTTGAAGTCCACTACTTAATTGTCCCTCTCCTAAATTCAGTGCAGAGCTCATGTAGAGCTCATATTTAAATCTAAGCTCTAGCTGAGTAATTGGAGAGGTATCATGAATTTCCAGTTGTGCAGACTGAATACTTCTTGGTTTCACAGAATACGTCAGGCTCTAAAGATGTCCCAACATGGGTATCAGCTGTATATAGCAGTTCAGTTTTCTAAGTGTCTGTGGGGATTGGCTTTGTGTCTTAAAATATCCATTTAAGAAGCTGTTGAAATGGATTTGAGTCCTGAAGGACATGCTTGGTGAGAACACGGAGATGTCACCAGGTTTTAACCACCCTTTGCAGTACATGAAAAATGATCGCCTCGGAGTGAGCGCTTCATGTCCTTGAGTGCTGTGTTGCCTCTGAAGGAGAGGTGTGTGGCCTTGGGAGGAGATGACCGTCTTTGAACCTACAGTGATGGGGACTGCAAGTGAATTGCCAATTGCATGTGTGAAGGAGCTTAGCAATGAAGTTAAGGGGTTTTCTACCCCTCTGTCCCCTTTATTTTTCTTTGCTCCTCCTTTTCTCAGGTTCATACTCCTCTATGTAGCTGGTTTTTAAGCATTGTCTTTTAAAAGCTTATTCACCTGACACCCTGGGTGAACTTGAGCATAAATCTCCCCTGGTCCAGAATAACAGGTCTATTTAAGTGAAGAGTCCCTTCGCTGCTGCTTATTTTAGTGTTGACACATCTGTGTGGAGTACTTGTATTCCAGGGTGATAAAAGCATTGTGGAACAATAACCTCCAACCTCTGGAACTATCTTTTGATATTTGAAAAATTGGTTCATGAAAGAGCTTCTTGCACAAAAGCACTATTTGCTTTTAGCATGCAGTAACAACAGAGCCACAGTGGGAATGAGATACCAGAGGGGGAAACTTTCAGAGAGCTGCCAACATGAATAAGCAATTCCAGTGCGTGAAGCATCATCTTGTATCCTACACAGTCTGTACAAAACACACACAAAATAGGTGCACTCAGAATGTAAAGGTTTGGGTTTGTCTGCTGAGCAGCTTGTAGTATATTGCCATCTGTATAATAGATGTTCACAGAGATTTACTATAGAGGCTAAAGAGCTTGTCTTTTGCCCAGAGTTTAAAGAGCTGCTTTGCAAGTATGGCTGATGAAACACAATTCTTTCCTCCTGGCAAAATGTGAGCACTTATAAAATAAACTGTTAGTTAGATTTTCACTTTGCTGTAGGCAGCATAGTAAAGGAGAGTTTTATTTTCCATGTGTAAAACACTTTCCAAGTATCTAGCAATGTGTTTTTCTCATCTAATGAATTTAGTTATAAGCTTTGGGCATCAAGTGAAAAAATATTTGGAATTAACAGAAAATCAAACATCCCATTGAAATTTAGTTTTAGTCTGCTACACTCAAGATGTGTCTCAAATCACTAGTAAGGTTTTTGATTATAGTTTCTTACAGTATAGCGTGCTTTAACACGGAGAGCTAAAGGTGATACTTTCCCTCTGTCTTCAAGGTCCTCAGCTGCAGGCTGACCAGTGTGTAGTGAGAGGTTTTGGTCATATTCCCCATCTGGTTAGCTTTTTATTTGTCTTTTTTTTTGGTGTGTATTTCTTTTCATTGGCTCTGTTTCTATTGGAATACTTTTGTTGTGTTTAGATCGAATAAAACATTCAAGTTGCCTTTTTATGGAAGAAATCTGTTGTCGGTCTCCCTCTATTGGGAGGTTAATGTTCTCCTTCTCCTTGAGTCCTGGCCTCTTGCATCTGACCTGCCTTGAAACCATTCTTAGTCTTGCAGTTTTCAAGACAGAAACATAGTAATGCATCTTAAAATCTATGTCCTTCATATTCTGAACATTTTTAGGGGGAGGAGGGGGTGGGTGTTATTGTTTGCTTTTTGCGGTGCAATAATCTGTCAGTTCATGCTGTTAGGATTGCATTTAAGAAATCTCAGTAAGTTAGCTCTGCATGACCTCAACATATCCTGTGTGACCTTTTTTTATTTCGCATTTTCTTTTTTCCATAATTCTTGCACTTTTCACTAGAACTATTCCTAGATGTAAATGACATGTGTGCAATGCATTTTTACTTTGGCCTTCTCTTAATAGTGTTTTAGGATTCTGCTTTAAAAATTCTGCATATTTCTTTTTTTTTTTTTTTGCCTGTTTTATTTACCTTTCTCTTTGCTATGGTCTTGGTTTCTTGCCAGGTGCAATGCAATGGCTTTGTTCAGCTTCAGTCAAGTCACCTCTTGGTCACCTCCTCGTGCTGGTGCTTCTCCTGCAGTCAATCAGGTGGTGGTCTAGCTTGGCTCTTCACTGAAACGGGTTTTAATGGCGGTGAGATTTCCTTGGCATCAGGAATTTGTTGCTCCTTATTGAAAGAAAAGAGTGGACTTGGTTTTGATAGAATTCCCTATGTGACTTCTGCAGGTGCTTGTATTTTTTTATAGTATGAGCTTGTAGAAAGCAGCTTGGCAGTTGCCAGATGCATGGACAATGTGGAGTTTTTTCCCCTCCAGCAGTCTATTTAAAGCTCATAGAAAGAGGCAGTGATAAGATCGCAGCAAGCTTTACCACTACAGTATTTCCTTTTGATTGGTTGGTCTTTCTCCCCTTAAAACAAAGAATAAAATCAGAGAAACGGCAGTACTTGCAACCTGGAGTAGGGTCTTCTGATGAAGTAATATTTAGGAAAGTGCTGCGAACATCAAACTGAGGAAATGCTTTCTTTTCTAACTACTCCAGCAGTCAGACATCTTTTTCAGTAGCTCTTGTTACACCAATCATTTGGTACCTTGGAGCTTGCCACTTCTTGGCAGCGGTTGGTTTGGCACAGGTCTGATGCAGGTAGGGATGTTCAGCTCCTCAGAACCCACCGAGCTTTTCAGCTCCAACCTTCTCTAATGGAAATGCCATCAGCTGGCTGCATGGTTTTGGCAAGGCTTAGTTTACAGGTGTGCTAAGTGCCCGTGTTGTACAAGAAGGGAAAGGAGGGAGGATGACTCGACTGATGCATCTGTAAAAAAAATCTCCCATCTCATAGTCTTCTGCCCCTTTACAAGGATACGTAGTCTTCACTTTCAGTACTGCTTGGCAGTCCTGGGCAGGAAGAAAACAAGGTCAAAATCTTGTGTTACATTGTGTTAACTCCTTTATCCTTCGGAAGGGGAATGAGGTCTTCAAAGGAAGTTGCTCTTCTGAATGATGAGCGTATTATTTTTGTACTGTTTTGGAGGCAGGGGGTTTGACAGAGTGCCTGGCAGCAGGGTTTTGTCCTGAGCAGCACGATGCCACGGCATAGCACTTGTACCTGGAGTGATTGCTTTTTCTTCTTTTCTCTTAGTTCTCTGAATGGTAAGAAAAGTAACATTGTTGGTACTTTTTTCCTATTTAAAGCCAGCAGTCACTCCTCCTTGCCTGAATTTTTTTGATGGTACAACAGTACACAGTGAACAGTTCTGCCTGGCATGATGTTTAGCATCTTCAAATGAAGGTACTGGTGCAGCTGCAGCCATACAGGATTAGCTCATGTCTCATGGGGGTACAGCAGGAAAATAGAAAAGTTTTAAGATTGACTTCTCTTAGGATAGTTGGCCGTATGAAGAAACAGCAGAAAGGTAAGCTGTGGTGTGCATTTACAGTGTCACTATGCATCTTTTCTTCCTTTAGGTAAAAGTGTAGAGATTCACTGTTACTGAGAAATGTAACTAATTGGGTGTATTACGTGGTTGGGGTTTTTTTTCTGTGTTATGGCCTTCCAGGGAACTTTACTTCTCCCACAGCATTCCAGCTTAAAAGTAAGCACACAGATAAATACTTAACACACTGTAACTTGCCTGAGGGTGACTTGTTCGTGCCCTTTTTCGCTGTGATCTGTTTCCCAACTCTAGTGATGCTCCAAAAGATATCCCATCTGAACAAAGGGATTGTAGCTACACATCTTAGCAGGGCATCTTAATTCAGCTTTTGTGTAAGCATGGGAGCCTCAGATAACCTTTTTCTAGCTAAACCTTGCTTATTGGATAACTGCACGCCGCCATTTCTTGCTTTGTACGATGTTTCACATGTGCAGGAGAATTGTAGGTGCTTTTATGGATTGGAGAGCAAGCTTTCTTATGGCAAGCTAATAAATGCTAAGAAAATCACAGAATATTAGGAGTTGGAAGGGACCTCAAAAGATCATCCAGTCCAACCCCCCTGCCAGAGCAGGATCACCCAGACTAGGTCACGCAGGAATGTGTCCAGGTGGGTTTTGAATGTCTCCAGATAAGGAGACTCCACAACCTCTCTGGGCAGCCTGTTCCAGTGTTCTGTAACCCTTACAGTAAAAAAGATTTTCCTTATGTTCGGGTTGAACCTTCTATGCTCCAGCTTGCACCCATTTCCCCTTGTCCTATCATTGGACATCACAGAAAAGAGCCTGGCTTCTTTCTCCTGACACTCAGGGGCCCAAAACTGAACACAATATTCCAAA
>NW_010170945.1:0-30474 GCF_000695765.1 Mesitornis unicolor | reverse complement strand
CAATCCCTGACGTTCTGTGATTCTGTGAATAGAAAACCCAGATGGGAATAATGGCATTTTCTGTAATTATATGTTGTGCCCAGTGGTTTGCTTGGTTCAGTTTAGTTTTTATGGTGGTGATGAGATATGGAAAACAATAACTTGTTTTATAATGGAAAGTAAATTCTTCTCTGGCCAATATGCCCTAAAAAACTGTTGGATCCCCAGGCCAGTTTCAGCAGCACCTCTTCAAATGCGGACAGCTGAAAGATTAACATCTCTTGTTTTAAGTAGTTGGACAACTGTTTGATTGTGCCTTTCTATAGGAAAATAATCTCTTCATGGATGGCTATAACTGACATCAATTTTCCTTTGGGTTCCCATTACTCTGTCTGTATTAATTACACATCTGAAGTGCAAGTGAAATTTGCTCATTCCTCTGAATCATCTGTTGCACCCTGCTGCAGAGAAGGCCTACTTATCTGCTACTTTTACTGTGTACTGCATAATTTTATTAAATCTTTGTCTCGCAGCCCCCATTCCAGATACAATCAATTTAAAAATAACATGGAAATAGTTAATATTTTCTGCAAAAAGTGTTACCCTGTTTAACAACTGGGTCCTTAAAACAAAAAGTCAAGTAAAAAAAGTCACTGAAAAAGTGTGAATATTTTTTTCCCCTCTTGCTTTGGAAAATGTAAATACCTAAGAAGAATAACATTTTTTTGGTGGGAAGGTTCCAGTTAGAAAAAAGATCATTGCTTTATTTAATGTAGAAGTATCAATCTGCTCATAGAAAGACCTTCACAAAAGAAAAAAAAAAGAGAGAGTAATATAATGTATTCTTCTAGGAAGGATAAAGCAAAAAAAAAATGTAACAAGTTTGCAGAATTTCAGGCTAAGTTCTACTATTCTGCCACTTTTGTTCAAAGAGCCAGCATGACTGTTTCTGCTGCTAAACCCTGGTGTGGGCAGAAAGAGCTGGGATGGCAAATATTAGGCATCTCTGGAGCTCAAAGGTTACTTAGTGAGAGATAACTCAACTAAACCAATGAGAGAGAAAAGACTTTTGTTTGCACAAACACATTTCTCCACACCCATAGAGGAGGCTCTGTGCCCCACCATCTAGAAGATTCAGCGAGAGTCACCACATGACTCTGGGCTAACTGGGGTCCCATGCCTAACATTGCTATTTTTTTTCCTTCATTCTTCAGGCACCAGGTCTTCAGCTGGCTGCCTTCTCAGCATTGTAGAAGAAAATAAAACAAGTGATTTTGGAGAAAAGGAACTGTGAAGGCCTGGAGAGTGTGTAGTAGCAGGAAGCTTCTACAACCTTTCAGAGCCAAAGAGATCGATCTTTGCTTGTTTGGGTGGCTTGTTTGTTGGTTTTTGTACCACCCATCATACCTCACACAAAGAAGGAGTCCTGATGCACTAATTATGCTCCTTCCTGTGATGGGATGGATGGGGGACTTGGACTTCCTTCCTACAACCCTATGTGGCTTGAGATGGGTGGTCTTAAGCACCTCTTCGTTCAACATTCAGGAAACATGGAGAAGTTATAATTATTTTTTTTAATAGCAGACCAAAGCTGGAGATGCTTGCACAAAGGAAAACCAGCTGCAATTTACAAACACCCAAATTGGGCTATCAGAGCATTAAATATTTATCAGTGAATGTCTGCCCATTGAGTACTTTGGTATATTTAATTTTTTTTTTATTGTTATTGTCTGTCTGGACTTGGACTTATCTCCTTGGCCAAAGATAAAGGATGATTTGTGTATGGCATGTGAGGTAGTGCTTACGTTTTTCTTGAGAATGGATTAATGAGGTAAGAAAAGTGCAGAGGTATGGAAGACGGGCTTTGCCTTTAAATTTCATCTGATATTGAAAGTGGAGCTCTGGCAGAAATAGTTTAGTTTTTGAATGTCTGCTCCATGTTAGCATCACAAAAGACAGCTGCCTAAATATTAAGAGGGTGTTTGGAGCCTGGTCATTGAGGGCAAGGAAGGGAGCTGAGGGTGGTGTGTGTTTCCCAGGCTGCTAGGGGCAGCAAGGACCATGGAGCTCATGCTGATAAAGAGTGGATGATAGCATACTAATGCACTTTTACTTTTCTGCAAACTATTAAGGCTAGAGAGCTGCAGACTGTGACACATGGAATTTGTTCGATATTACTATTTGCAAAATAGAGAGGACCCGTTGTATTAGCAGAACTGACAAGAAAATAAACAGCTATTTTTGGGTTTGTTAATTTTTGTTTGCTTATTTTTACAGAAAAAAGAGCCTTTGGAACTAGGAAAGATAGATGCGATATTGGCTATTATTTACCAAATCAAACTTATTTAAATGCAGTGTCTTTGATACATAATAAATGTTGTAGTGTGGCTTTTTGTGGCTAATAAAACTTGGTTTACATTACACCCCTTGTCTGCTATGATTTGCCTCCTAGGGCTCACTTAGAGTGCATTAAGAAGCTGCACACAAGATCAGGGTGATTTGCTGCAAAACTTAAATAATTCATTTATGCACCACTGCTCTCAGACAGTGTTTTTACAAATGCTATGATGAGACAAGCTGTGAAATGTTTCACATGGTGGAAATCAAGGCTGCTGCTCAAGTGAAGTCTTTCTGCATGGATTTTACTCCTTGAAGTCTTCAAGAGGACTTTCAAAGCATTATGATGCAGACCTGCAAAGCACACTGTCCTGCTGGTGAGGTTGTTTGTACTAACTCAGCAATGTTTTTTACTTTGCCATGCTTTCACTGGAGGACCTGAAATGTGCACAGGATACTCCAGGAATGCAAAGTGGAAACTATAGTTCCTTCTGCTGGAGAAAAGACCCTTTTCTGACTGTGACTATAACTTGTCTATCACGCTGATATCTATCTTACTCTGCTCTCTGCAGTACGCTTTGCTGTTATTCACAGAATCACAGAACGTTAGGGATTGGAAGGGACCTCAAAAGATCATCTAGTCCAATCCCCCTGCCGGAGCAGGAACATGCCTTATTCTGGCATGGAAGAAGCTGGAATGATTGAAGTTAAAATATACTAGAACTAAGCTTTACTGTCAACATTTTTGACAACTCCCCTGATGCTAGCTCTAAATTCTCATCCTCTGGAGTTGTGTTTCTTCTGTGTAGCTGAAGCCTTCAATACCCTCTGCAAAAGTCTTATTGTTATGAAGAAAAGCTTGAAAGTATGTCCCACATCTGCACTCTCAGAAAGTGGTTGTCCAGACATAAATTATTTGCATTACATGTTAGAATAATTTTTATTTTTATTAATCTAGTAATTTGGTTGCAGAAAGGGGGCATAGCGCTTGGGAGTTGGTGGAACTAGTGTGACCTCTCCATCATTTCTGTATGTGCATTAGGTTATAGCTGTTAACTACTGATTGGATTGTATTTGTTCTACAGGAAGAAAAAAATAAGGAATAATTAAAACATAAACAAATTAGTCTTAAATTAGTAATTGGGTAGGAGTAATCTGTTTACAGTAGGTGTCTGGCTTTGCCAGGAAAAGTATCCCAACAGCATACATTTTCCATGCACACCTCAGAACTGACTTGGAGCTTGAGATGAGATAGGGGAAAAATTCTAGGTGTAACTGAGACTGCTGGATGGCTTTGGTTGGAATTTGTAGCTAACTGAAATAATGTATAATTAAAAGCAGATTTTAAATTTTAGGATTGAGACAAAAGTGTTCTGTTTTCATAACTTCTTTATTTTTCAAATTTGCTTTAAAAGATTTTGCTAAAAAGTATTTTGCAGTTGCTTGTAGTTTTGCAGGACCATTATGAAACCTTGAATTGTGCAAAGGTGATTACCATTTTACAAAAAGAAAGCTGGAGGGAAAGATGGGAAGGGAAAACAAAACGTTTAGGTGACTCCTAGGTAGAGATCTCCTTGAATTTGCTAACATTTCTGTGAGCAACCAGTTTTGAATCCAAGGAAATTACTATCTGTGCATAGATATGCAGGAAATAAGCTAATTTGTAGTGTAAACATTTTCAAATGAATATTTGCACTGTATAGTCTCTCAGCAATGCATTATCCTCTTTTATTTGATAATCAACACATATTCCTTATGAGTTGTGTTGAAAAGGAAGAGAATGACTCTCACTAAACTCTAATTATCTTCTCCTTCCTTCTGGGAAGAGCTCTCTTTAAGCGCCCTTTTGTGAGCTGCTCTGTGTTTCACAGTCATTCCATCTCTTGATTGCTCTTTCTCCTTATTTTGCCTCAAAGTGGACTTAAGACATAAGGGTATAGCAAGAGCCCAGACAGCTTTGTGTAGGGGCATACTGAATTTCTATAAGGTAGATTTGCCAGGCCAGGCCAACTCAAAGCCTTGGAGAGATTCAGAGCAATTAACTTTCAACTGAGGTTTTATGCAGAACACAATCTTGTGATAATACATAAATATTTCTTGGCTTAGGACTTTGAGAACAACATATTTCCATTAGCCCCAAAATACTTTTGGCTTGATTCAATCTGTAACAACATGAGTCAGCTGTTTCGGCTAAGCAGTGTTTCTAATTCAGCCTTTTCCTAATAAGCACGTATGCATAACATGAGCTTCCTACACCAATTAATCCGTGTTTCCTCCATATGGTTTGTAGATTTTTATTTTTTTTTAATTCAGTGCAAGCTGCTGAGTAGTGAAATGCAGTCAAGATCTTGTTCTAGCAAAAAAGGGGACTCCAGCTGAAGTTGCTAGGGAATTGCCAAGATTAGTATATCCTGGGTGTTTTGGGAAAGTATTTTTTCAGCCAGTCCTTCTGACTACTAGAGCTTGAAAATGAGTGAAGTCCTTGAGTAGTCCTGTGTAGGAGGCCTTGCATTTTTGTTGGTAACTTTCTGAAGGCAGGGTTTGTAGAAGAAGAAGAAAGCTGGACCAGACCTCTCTGAACCTGGTTTGGAAGGACAAAGCAATAGGCCTCTGGAGTTGTCCTGAGAGTATTCAGCTGAGATGCAAGGGGTGGGAACATCAGAACACAGGTGAGGAAGCTGCTGGGGAAGATCTGTGTTTAGAATAATAAAGAATTTAAGAAGTTTGGCAGTAGATACTCTGCATTTGGGAAGGGTAGGCATTTACAGTCTGTGCATGAAATAGAATGTCTTGATTTGCTAATTTTAATGTACAGTTAGGGGTGTTAGAGTGCTACTAGCAAAGTCTTCCTATTGCTACTGCTAGGCTATATCAGAATACAGCTGTAGACCTATTCATGTGCATCCACATACACAGAGCACACAAACAGGGGTGCCCACAAGCACAGTAAAGCACTGTAAAATCTAACTTGTCCCCCTCCTTACTAGCAATCTTGATTAACACACCCTCCCACCCCCCAGAAAAACCCAAACCAAAATAACCCTACAACTTTTTTCTTTTAGCACCAATGAAATCTAATGGCACAGTTTTTCTCCTTCAAACAGGGAGAATGTTAATTCCTGGAATGCACTTTATACAAATTAAAGTCCTTTCCCACTTCCAAACATAATTTTTAACAAAAGAATCAATCACTCTCCCGGCAAACCAAGGTGAACAAGTATATATATAAAATAATTAAATTGCTTTGTTCTTATTATAAGAGTTTATTTGGTTTGTAATACCAAGCTGGAATATTTATGCCCTTCCTTTTAGGGAAGGTCAGCAGATATATACTCAATTACCTATTTGTGTGTGTTAAATCAAACAACTCTATATTCAATATTTTGGTTTTTTAATTTTGCCTGAGCAGGAAGCTGGAAATCCAAATTAATGACTCTTCCCCAGTGATATAAATTCTGTGAGGTGTGTTTGTAGCTTGCTTGCCTTGTTTAAGTGCTGTCATGATTGATAACCATTGTCCTCTCCGACAGTGAAGCCTGCACAGCAGTGACAAGTAGACCAGCAAGCATGCGGAGAACTTGCACTAGTATCAAAATCTGAGATGTTTTCATTAATTCTACTTCCAGGTTGTGAGGAATGGTTTCTAAATAGGCTTGTACCCTTCTTGTCTTCTCACTAACAGCTGCTGTTAGACATGGTAATAGACCAAAGTCACTGCAGCAGAGCAAGGAAAAGTAAAGCTTGTTTCTGGAGGGTATCTGAAGGAAGTCAAGTCCTCTCTGCTTAGGGGAAATCTGCTGTGCTGGGAGTGTCTTGTGCACACCCTGTACTGGTTACATAGTATGGGTAGTTTTAACTTGCTAAGGGTGCCCACTTGAGCGATCTACCATTTTCCCTCTTTGTGTATTTCCCTACGCTGACTGATTGGACCCTGAACCTGCAAGGGCAGGTTTCTTCTAGAGAACAATAAAGTTGCCATAACAAAATCCAGGCAGTAAACATTTCAAACTACTTTGCACTCTCTTTTTAGTGTTCAGTTCATTATTCTCAAGCAGTGACTGACCCTGCACTGTAGAAAATGTCTCAAGCCAAGATAACTTTTACTCAAAGGGAATCTGACAGACCAGTGCAGGCAAGATGAGATGTAGCACCTTGGGAAAGGCTTCTGTTAATTTGGGGGGCTTTGTTTTAAGCTCATATTCTTTTTCCTTTTGTATGATACTGGGGTGGAGAATGTATGTCTTCTATGGGATAGCATTTCTAAGACTGATGGAGTTGCTAAGGGATAGCTTGCCAACTCACATTACTAGGATCCTTCCTGTAATACAGTAGTTCAGTCCTTCACAGTTTGTTTAAAGTACAGGATCTTAACTTGAGCAATAGGTATTATCTGCAATACGTCCTTAGGTAGGTATAACTGCAAACAGATTAAATATCAGATAAAAATCTCATTGATCTAGAAAAATAGTTTAGTGTTTGGTCTTGAAACAAGGGAAGAAATTTAAAGATTTAAAGAAACAGCTATTTCCAGAGCTTTGAAATATGAGTCTAAACCAAGGTTAAAATTGACAAATGACCTGTACAAAGGGCCGAAGTAAATGAGTAGAACCAGTGACCTGTGGATGTTGATCTGGCTAGAATCCCAGTGGAGGTACCTGTATTGCAGCATGGACACCTCTCTCTGATCAGTGTTTTGTTACTGCTAGTTTTTTTTTCTCTTTAGGCAGAAGCAGAATGTAAATGTAAGTAAAAGACCCATGCACATTGCTCTTTCTATAATCCTTGGCCTATGAATTATTTTTTCCTCATCGGCTATTAGTGTCTTTGAATAATAAATTCCTTTCAATAAACACTCTGCATCTGAAGTTAAAGTGGCTACCAGTAACTAAAGTGACAGCTACTCAACTGCTACAAAAAGAAGCTTGTTAAACCTGAAGAGATATCATTCTTGTAGCTACATTTCTAAGCTCTAGGAGACTTGAGTGCCATATTTTCTAGGCAGAAACAGGTAGTTAACTAGGGTGTTTATGCATTGAAGGTCAGGCTTTTGTATTATGAAACTTCTAGCAGATGTGATAAGCAGTAAATTGCAGATCTATCACCTTTTTTATGTTTTTTTTCTTTCTTTCTTTCTTTTTTTTCGAGTGAGTGTGTGTGTGAAATCAGCAGAATACTGCCTGCATTTGATTTATGGCCTACTTTTGACCAACTCTTATCAGGTTCCCACAAGCGCTTTTCTGATGCAGCTCATGTCGGAATGACAATAGACAACCAGTGCCATTATGCTCCAAAATCCCTCTCTGCATTCTAGACACCTAAGATTACATCTGGGCTATTGATTTATTACTCTCCCCCTTTTTTCATTCCCCACAGGGACCAGTTTGTTCAGCCTGAATAAGATAGACTATTATTAAATTGAGCAAACTACTCCATGTGAACTTGGTAAAGAAATAATCATTTGCAACCACCTTTCTAACCACCCAGGTTCATAAGGAAATGTAGCTGTTGAAATATTAAGACTGTTTATATATAGGTCCCACCATTCATGTTTGTTCAGATTATATATAATTTATATACATGAAATGAGACCTAACAGGCATTCTGTTGTGTTGGACATTATAGGCATATTGCCTAAAGTACCACAGTATTACCACTCAATGTACAAAACCCAAATTATTACAAATCTGTGTTATAGAAATACTTACTGTAATGCCAAATATATCTGTGGCAGGGAGGTTTTATGACACCTTTTAGAGCCTCAGCAGAATTTATATGTTCTAATAGTAGATTTTTTTCTTTTCCTTTTTTGGGAAGGGAGAGGAAGCTATAAATTTTACAGTATGTCAGATTTTTATATCTCCTAATAATGTACTGTGCAGGTTTCACATTTAATATCCCTCAGCTATAGTAATCTGTGTATTTAAGTCACTAAGTGAAAAGGTACATACAGGGCTTCTAGTTAAAATGTTTATTTTTTTCTCTCTGTCTTCTCCCCCCTACATGTCCCTTTCCCTCCCACAAGCACATACCTCACCCTTGCGTCTTCTTTTGGTTAAAATAACATTACAAAAGCTGATTTACTGATCCAGGGTTTGCTTATGAACATGTCTGGCCTGCTTTCAGGAAACTCTGAGCACCACCACACCAGACCAACAAGGTCTTGCAGGTGCTCTGAGAAAAACCCAGGATATGGCATGGACCAAACACCACAAATGGAGGCTTTCAAAGCTGCACTCCTCCTGTTGTTGGCCATGGGGACAGATCTGCTTAACTGTCAACTGAGCATCCCATGGTTTATGTCCTACCTCAAAGGATTTATTTTATTCTGCCTGTTATTCAATCCATTGCGTACAAACATCTATCGTTGCTTGAGTCCTGCTAGACTACTTTTTTCAGTGATGCATGTGGGCAGAAAGTATCACACACAGGCTGTAATTTAAGTATTTCCTTTTGCTGCCTTAGCCTACTGCTGATGGTTTTTTTTAGACATTCTTTTGTTCTCCTGTGAAGCAAAGCTTTCTATCAGCAAAGAACCAGATAATGCCATCATCAAGTGGGGAAAAATTAACTTTTATCATTTGTTATTTGGTGTCTATTTTCTATGTAATAACTTTCTCATCTTTAAGAAAAAAATAGTCCTGCAGAAAAAATATTTTTCAGTTGAATTATTATTATTCTGTGATTCCTTCTGTGGACTTCTATTTCTTCTCTGTCTATTCAGGGCTTGATCCTGCAAGATTGTGTGACTGTTCCAATAAAACGCCTATGGACACACTCAACAGCATTTGGAAGCTCAGATATCCATAAAAGCTTTTGAAATATTGTAGTATTTCTGTTCAAAAAGGACTAGTCGATAGGGTGTCTGAGCAATGCCTACCACTGAGGCCTTTTAGAAAGGGAAGAGGATTTTTTTCTGTGAAAATCATACCTCTTCAATTAGAATCTAGTTGAGCATCTAAATATTGAGATGAGAAAAGGAACTGTGTAATGCTGAGAATGATAAACCAAAACTCTGTTTGGGAGGGAAGAAATATGTTACACAGAAATACATAAATCAGGGTTTCATAGACCGACAAATTGCTTTGCTATAGGTAGCGGAGGGCACCCCAGCTCTGTAAGGATACTGGAGACTTCCAGTCATTTCTAGTTAGAGCAGGGAGAATAATTAATGGTACATGGAAAAGGATAAAATGTTTTTTCCTCAGAATGGAGCAAGTAAGAAGGGATGTGAAGGCAGCACAAAGCAAGAAGTGAAGAGTCAAGCAAACTGAAATATGGCAGGCTGAAAAACCCAAAAGGGAACACTTTTTCCTGTAACGTGTAACTCCGCTGGGAAATTCTGTGCTTCTGTTCAACTGAGAACAAATCAAATTTTAGAGAGAGAGAACCAGATTTATAGCAGTAGTCCATGGTACAGCAGGAAGAGCAACGACAAGGTCATTAGAAATGCACTTCATTGAGCCTTCAGTCACTGGGTGTTTGGGGGTTGAGACAGACATAGGTAGCAGAGTTGCACTTCGAAGCCTGGTTCTTGTCACAAGAGACTACATTGCATGGACTGTTGCCCTTATCTAGTATTGCCGTTTCTTTGCTTTTATCATTAAATTCAGTGTTTTATAAAAGTTTGGGATAACTGGGGTGATGGATATCCTGTCTTTTCTAGTCTCCATACGTCATGGTTCACTGTTGTATGTAGGAAACAAATCACAGCAATGCAAACAAGCTAAAAGAGATTTAAGTCTTGACTAAGCTGACAGTCAATTTTGTGACAGTCACTTGTTGTTTAGAGTAAACTCTTCAGAGTCTTTCCAGCCTCTGTGACAACTATTGTTTTATTTGCATCTTGCTGTCACCAGAAAAAGCCGTGACAGAAACCTGCTCTGGGTAAGCCAAATCTAGAGTTTTTCTAGCTTCATGGAGGCTTCCTCCGCCATGGAAACTCCCCCATTATTGCAGTTGACTTCAAACTGTGATTTGTCTAAAGGCATTTCCTAGCTTCACTTTCCTTTGGAGCAGAAACCTACTTTCTTCCTTTTAGCTTCTGGTCTCTTCTACCTTGGAATACAGACACTGGCCTGCACAAGTATTGGCTTGCATAATGCTGCTTCAGATAAAGGTCATAAATGGTCTTATTTGAAAATTAATTCAAATAAGAAAGAGAATAAGCCAAAATCAAGCCTCTACTGGGCATGTTAATAATGTCATGTGTTTACAGAGTGTAAGATTACTGCTAGAGGACATCCTAGGGTTTGCCCTTGGTTGTCCCTGTTGTGGGGGAAGCAAGTCCAAAGGTCAGAGAGACTCTGCTGGACCAACACTGCCTGAAGATAGCTATTCATTTTCTGGAAACACAGGCTGATATTTTGAAGATCAATGTTAGAATTTTGATGAGTAAGAAAAATAGATGGAATTCACTTAATTCCATGGCCTGGTTCCAGTACAGTCATTGGCACTGTGACCAGGAGGAAATAGTGCTGCAGTTCTTGAACACTGACCAGGAAAAAGAGACTGTTGTAATTTCAGGAGTGCAGCAGCAGATCAGAACTGGTGTTTGGGGGCTGTGACGGTGGTCCATGTGACAGGAAAGCCTGGTGTCATGTGTTTCAGTTGTGCTTATTTCTAACACATGTAAAATCTGTGTGGGATGGAGTTTGGGTTTTTTTTGAGCAGTCTTCAATCCAGTATTTGCAGAAATATTCCCCACAGAAAATATGTTTGTTTTAATGCTCCTCTCAAACACACACAAGGGTGTGAGAAGGAACAGTCAAAATACAATCTTTAAGAAAAGGGTGTTTGCTGTACAGGCAGGCAGGGCTTGCACAGCTGCATGCAGAATGTATGCCAGGTTTCAGCAGGTAGCAGGTAGAAGAGCAAACAAATAGAGAACCATATTGTTAGCCATGCTGAAAAGTGCTCTGATGCCCTTTTCTAAGCATTTTCTCATCAACAGCAACAAAATCAGATGTTTCTATCAGGAATGTGAATAGCACAAACACATGGCTCCTGGCTCTTTCCTTCAGTAAGTAGCAGCAGCAATTAATTAGCTCTTGGAACATGTTGTATCTATAGAGAAGATTTTAAACCCTCACTTTTTTTTAAAGGTTTAACAGTATTTCTGGACAGTTGAGTAGTATCAACAATGCATGTTTAATGTGTGGAAGAAGCTGGCATTCTAGCTTCAGCAGTAGATTCACAAAGGGTGTCTTCAAGTTCAGTTGTACTTCTGGCTTAAGAGAGCACATTTCACTTATTACAGTGAATAAAGTGCAGTGACTATTCAAACACTCTGTGAAGGTCTCCTGGGCGTAGCTATGGATAGTAGGCAGTATTTATGCTCCATTTTATATGCTTGTCAACAGCTCTTTGTGTCAGAGTACTTTTCTTAAATGCAGGTTGTCGTCAGGAACGTAATGAAAAGGAGTGAACATTGTGTCAGCTGCCATAAGGTGTTAAATTCTCTTTAGTATAAATCATCATCCTGAAGTTCATTAACCTTAATAAAGTTTAGTCTTTACGTGTCATCAGTTGAGTGCAAGCCTTCCAGATGAGTCATTCGCTATATGCTGGATTTGTGGGGGCAAGCTAATTTTTGCATATAATGAACATTACACATAGGTCTCTCTCCTTCTGCACTCTAGTCATTGAAATGAAATTACATTTGTTGAACAGAGAAGGTACTATAAGAAAAGCAGGGTTTTGACAGCCTAAAAGAAGAGGAGGAACTGACTCCAGAGGAAAAACCCACTGTGGCATGATAGCAAGGGTGCCAGTGGAGTGGTTGTAACAGCCCTGATTCTCTTTTTCCTGATGTATGTACATCAGGAATTGCCCTGTTGCGGCAAAGAGAAGCACATAGGTGAGGAACATCCCCAGAGCTAGCATGCACCCAAATTAGGCTGTCCACAAAGTGCTACAGGTGTATGGGCTTGGACCCAAAAGTGAGCATTGGTGAGCACTGAGCAAGTGGGGAAGCCCCGAGGGATCACAGTGTCCTCAGCAGCCACCTTAGCACACCAGCTACTTTGCCAGTGTCCTGTGATGCCCTAGGATCACATCATGGGTTGATTTTAAGGAGGGATGTAAAGGAGGATAATACAGCCACTGACTTTGTGGATTTGTACAGGGAACTCATCCAGTGCCTAGGGGCTGGAATGACACAGACGGTGCTCATTGGAAGATTTGACAAATGGGCAGTGGAGACTGGCACTGTGTGTGGAGCGAAAGCAGAGCTTGATGTATTGTGTATGAGATGAAAGATGAGGACAGGGCTAGGTCAGGAAGAACATTGTATCTTGGGCAGTTGTCTTTTCCACTGTCCAAATTCCACATAATCAGTTTTTCCATCTCCTCCAGCAAATCGAAGGCATTTGTAATTCATGCTTTTAAACTCTGCTATTTCTGCTACTTTGCGGATGGAAAAAAATACCTGAACATGTACACACAGAGATATAATGGAAGAAAATAAAAATCTCTCCATAGATCATCACTCTTTTGGCTGCATGAAGCTCACCTATTCACAGAAATCACCTGCCTCCAGATGATCTTACTTCTTAGCCGAGGTCTGAAAGTCTGTCACCTCCCATCATGATCTGTCATACAAACATCACATGCAGTGCTAACCTAGCGGTTAGAGAGATTTTTTGCCATTGGATCCTTTTTTTTTCTTTTTTTTTTATTTTTAAGCACTTAATACAATGGGGGTGAATTGTCTTACAGGTTAAGGGCAGAGTCTGAGTCTTAATTTATCCTAGTAATCTGCCCAGAGTGCACGTGTGAATCTTGCAGACTGCATGAAATGTGCTTGAGTCAGACCCTTCTCTGCTCAAGACTCAATAAAGGCATGAGTTGATCTAAACACATATATCTTCTTCTGTGCCAGGGGGATAGGGGGAGGAGAAAAAAAATCAATGCTGTCTTTGGCTGAATTTCTAGTTGTGTTTCACAGGGCTCATCTCCTTACCTCCAGACATTGCAGAACAGTCCTGCTGCATTCCTTCTGCATTGGGCCGCCTGGATTTTTCAGAGAAAACAGGTGTTGCGAAAACGGGGAGAATATATCCGGTCTTGTGAGGCCAGCACCGAAGATGTGACAGACGCAAGTTGGGAAACAAATAATAATCGTTTATTTACAGCAACATTTAGAGGTTCTTTTGGATTGCTGGTGATAAATTAAAAAGCTACAGGTTTACTAAAGGTTTTATAACTAACATAATACCAACAACAACACACTATGAAACACACAAATACTACCACCAACAACAATGCACTATGGAAGACACAAACACCACCACCAACAACAACTTGCCCACAGTAACCCCGGCCACCTGGCAAATAGAAAAGCCCGTTTGAACAGAAATACAGTGGAGCAAAACCAATACACTCAGGGAAACCTAAAACTGCACCTGAGGAAAAATATAAAATACACTCAGGGTATATGAACCTTAGGAGAAAATATAAAATACACCCAAGGTATATGAACCTGAGGAGAAAATATATCACTCAGCATTAGCTGAGGTAAATGGTCTTACCCATAAGGTGAGCTGAGTGGTGGGGATGGAGAGGGAGCAAATTCGTTAATCCGCCCAGTTCCTCGGTGTAGTTCCGAGTTCATCCTGTCCTCCCAAATAAGGGCTCACATGTAAGTTACCTTGGCCAGCATTCCGACCAAGGGGGAAGGTTCTCATCACTCCATGACTGGAGGTGTAACTCCCCCTTTCTAGTATGAATCTTAGGGTTTTTATTCCCTGACGTATGTGACAGCAGGCAGGAGTGTGCCTGAGTGGATTAGACCACCTGGGGTGTTTGTCTTTAGTTATTACTCAAATTTCTGCATTACATCACCAGGGGTTACACACAGGTGTGGATGACTATAGACAACCTTATCACTTATGTTAATGTCACAAAGTCTGTTAATTCACACCTACATGGGTAGAGGTAATGGCTCCTTTGCTTGGGGCAGAAAGAAATGGGGGACTGGGACCATGACGCCTCCACCTCATTTCACACTCCTCCAGGCATCCAGATAACACCAGATATGGATCTAGTGATGGTTGCCACCTCACCCAGTGCTTGCCACCTCCCCAGTGCTTGGTTTCATGCTTCCAGGCATGCAGGTACCTGGTGTACGTGACTTGGACTTTGTGACTAACTTTTGCTTTCTCTCTACAACAAGCTTGACCTTTTCCTTCAGCTTCTGCTTCCTCTCTGTCTTGTTCTCTCTTAGTCTCTTTTTTTCTCCTCTCCTTTTTGCCTTCCTTAGGCTGTCACAAACTCCTCTTGATGCCCTGTTTTGGGTGCTCTGATGCCTTCCTCTCAAGGACTCTGAGTGGGCAATGCAGATGAATTATTTTCCAAAGCACAGGAGCTGCAGTATCTTGTTCTTGGCCTGAGAAAAAAGAATGGCTTGTATAGGTTTTTCTGTTTTATATGAGATCTTTAAAAGACAAAAGAGGAAGATCGCCTGCTAAAAATCATCTTCATTTACATGAACAAAAGTTGTTATTTGAAGATGTAAGATTTTTTAAAAGCTTCTTGGCAGAATTTAGAGAAATGACCTGTGGTCTTTAAGGTCCTCATACTATATTACAGGTTCAAGTAAGAAGATATTTATATCATTACAATTGGTGTTGAATTTAAACATTTTTGTTTAACATAATTTAAACCAGTAAACTTTTAAACATAGTTTGAACTAGTAAACATTTAAACATAGTTTAAACATAGTATAAAACTTATAGTTTTTTCCTCCTTTAAACAAATTCTTACTCTTTTTTCCTTTGTCTTCTGAAAACTCTTCTTTTTGCTGTTGCAAAGCAGTCCCAAATAAAGCACTAAAGATGCTTTGAAATGTGTTGTAATGATGATAAGAAATCACTGTGTTCAAGGTCTGGAGAGAGTAAAGCATGGAGTTGTAATTTTGAAACCCCAAAATAATTTGCGTAAACCAATCTTTACATTACATCATCTGTCATCTGGAATTAGCTGTACTGACACCTTTCCACTAACTAGTTTGTCTTCAGTCCTTGACTAGGCGAAGGGCCCATGAGGACACAGGTCCTATCCTCAGCTCCATCACTGGGAACAAGACTGGGGCCCGAGTAATTTTTGAAAGGTTTTCTTTTATTTCTAGAACTCATGTTTTCACCCTGCTGTAGCACAGTCAAACAGTGTGAAGGAAAGAGTACAGTACCCCTGTCTATTTATCTGTGTTTTTATAAGGTCACCTATCACCATGGTATCTAAGTGTCTTTCTTCTTTCCTTTAAGGGTCCTGATCAGGAGTTGAAAATAAGGAAAAGAGAGGAGAAAACCACAAAAAAAGAGGTGTATGAAAGGTAAAAAAAAAAAACCAACCAAAGAACAAAAAACGGAGCGGTAGGTGAACCTAAACACTCAGAGGTGATTTGCCTTGAGGAGCAAGAACCCTTGAGACCGATGTGTAGACTTTGGAAAAAAGAATCTGTGAACAATAGTAAAGGCTACAAACGTGCTATCCTCTGACAGGTATGTAAACCATAAGATTAAAATAACAGCTTCAAAAATCCTTCTGTCAGAGTGAGTTTGCTTTAGCTAGTCTGGATTTCAGGGGAAGTATCACAAAGACAATATATATCAAGTGGAGACAGCAAAGGCGAATTCTGTGTGAAATTTCTAAGCAGGTCAGTTCTTGAAGCACATTCTCTATAGCTTGATAAAGTTATGACATTAAAATAGCATTATGTAAAATCAAGTAATTAAAGATTAGAACTAGTGAATTTTAATTTTTTTTCTGCATACGTTGAATCATCTCAAAGCTAAATTTCATACTTAAGAAGGAAGATGAAGAAATAGTCAAGAAGGGCATGAAAATTGATGCTTCCTTTCGTTTGTGTCGGTTATTGTTTTGATTTGAATATATTTTCACCAACAATTCTGGCAATCCCAATACTCCTTTACTTCACAAAGTGATTAGGAAGGGTTCCTTAATAGGCTTTTAAAGTTTTGTCTTAGTTTAGCAATATATTTGAACTCTCATAATATTTTGGGGTTTTGCTTGTGTTTTTATTTATGCTTGACTTATGTTCATGGTTATACTGAGGAGAGGATGGTAGGTGTTTCAGTCCCATGTCTGTTACCCAGTCTCCCTCAGTGCAAACTGCCCTGAAAATTCTGTTGTGAGAAACAGAAAATTCTGTTGTGCTTTAGTGGTGGCAGTCTACAATTGTGGTGCTGCTTATGGAGAAGAGGTGGGCGGGTGAGGGCAGCCAAGTGTCCTTACCTCCACCTGGGAGCCCTACCTGCTTCCAGTGGGCAAACCTTAGAGTTAAGAGGTGTCTGAAGAGGATGGTGGTAATAGGGAGTTAGCTGTGTCACTCTGGTTTGCTTTCTCAGTTTGATTAAATATTAATGGCTCTGAGTATCAACTGTTTGTAAGCTAATCACATCCCTTCAACGAACACAAGGCATTAACCAAATTACTTTTTGCATGCTGCAAAGAAATTAGAGAATTCCTGACCGCAGAAAGCAGGCACAATGAACATAAAAGGAGTGAAATTATTCAGCATGGGCTCATTGATACGTCTTTATACAGCAGCTTCCTCCTTCCAGAGATCCTCCTTGAGGTTTGCAGATGGCCACTTGTAATGATGTGGTTTCTTATCAGTAGTAATAGCTTTATGAGGCAGCAATATGTGGTGCAAGATCTTATAACTCAGTAAGTGGCATTTAACTGACCGAGTTACCCCAAAAGCTAATTGCTAGCTTGTATGTATCACCACACCTTCCAGCAGCACAGTAGACTTCCAGAAGTCTTTAGCAATAGTTTTAGCTGGCATCAGGCCACCTTCACTTCAGGTATAAGACCCACTGGAGTAAATGGCTGGCTTACTCTGTGAAGTAAAGTAGACCGATAGGTCAAATTCTCAAAATCATCTCATGAACTTTAGCATTTACTGTGACAAATTCCATGCCTCCGTATGTGGTTACCAGTTCAACAAGCTACTTAGATCTATGACCAGCTTAGAAAGATGTGAGTCATTTCACTGGCTTCAGCATGGCGATTCACATCCTTCACCCGCATCCCGTAAGCTGCCCCTCTCGGTTGGCCTTTTTGCTCCAACAGACTGTTGAGAAGGCCTGTCTGTGGTTTCAGGTGTTTATTAAAGGCAAATGGGTCATGATGATGGATTGTGTTTTGGCTGCCTGCTTGAAAAGTTTGACCTCAAATAATGACCTCAAATATTGGGAACTCTGTGTGGTTCTCTTCTATTTTATTCCACCAAGAATGTCCTGTGTAAAGGCATTAATTCAAGATGAAAACCCTTTCCAGAAATGCCTGCCCCAGATTTTCAAATAGAAGCAGTACAATTATTTATTTGTTTTCATCGTTGTCTCCTTGTGTATCCCTTCATTGCAATGAACTTCACTGCATGTTATACTATTGGTCTATTGTATCCAAAGAAGTGTTCATAGTTGTTCCTCAGACCCATCATTTGTGCATGTATATCAGAGAATCATAAATATATGAGACTTAAAGTTCTTCTGCAGTAGATCATTTAATCCCTGCCCTTGCCAATACGGATTTTTTTTTCACCTGTATAGTATATTCTCTATTGCTTTGTCCAGTCTAGCTTTAAGTAGATTAAATATGGTACTTTCTCACTGCCCTGTCAGAAGCCGTTGGAGAGACTCAGAGGTGATTGACACTGACACCTTTTAAAGGTGCATTGTGGACCTTACCACACTTACCATTTGTATCCAAACACGTTGCTTTCCTCCAGCTGTCATGGGTGCTGTGTGGCCATAATTCTTTCAGACCCAGCATACAGCCTGTGTTGAACACTTACAACTAAGATGGAACCAAATAAATGAAAATGTGGTTTTGGTTTCTTTTTGGCAGACAGTGTACATAGGGTTAATTCTTTTGAGCAACCCAGAGGTGAAATAGTAAGGTGAAGGACTCCAGAATATTTTGTTGATGAAAAATAGTGGTACTGATGCACATGAAGCTTTTTCCTAGATACAGAGGTATATTTCGTAGGGTTCAATTAATAACTACATTTAAAATAGCAACTGTCTGATTGTGTGACACAGAAAGCAGATTTAGCCAAATGGTGAGTGCTTTTGAAGAACACTGCTGATGGTAAACACATTTAAGTGAAGTAGTAATAATGTTTGGAGTTACCCTTTTCTCTCCAGTAATGCACCAAGTGTTTTACTTAGTCCCTGCTCAAACTGTGCAGCTGCTTTGGAGTTGGGACATGCCTGCCACTCTGTGGCATGACAAAATGTAGTCTCGATGGGAAGTCAGTACTAAGCTGCTTTGTCCCTTGTATTCCGACTCCAATTCTTGAACTGTTCTATTTCTTCCAAAAGATGTTGATGCACTGTTGTGAACAGAAAGCAAAGGGTGTTAGCTAATGTCTAATGTCTTGTCTTAAATGGTTTCTTTCTCCTCTCATTGTCACCAGAACCCCAACTTGTAAATCTACGAGCCGCAGACCTATAAAGCTATGAATCTCAAAGTACAGTTCTCCATCCAGATGACTGTCATTACTCATTGCTGTAGCTTTACAGATAGGGGAATACTGTGTAACCTCTTTACTTACTACTTTTACTCAACTCATATTGAAGGTTTTTGATGCAGGGATTATTCATAGTACTCTCACTGCTCACTGTTACTGCCTCTGAGTTCACGAATCCCAAACTGAGATCACACCATGTAGCCCAGTGTTCTTTGGATATGTAGCATCACATTAAAATATCATTTTAAGCAATTAATATTTCATTTATAAATACTTACAAATATTTATTGTAAATTAGGTTTTAGATAGCAGTTCATGAGAAAATAATCTATTACATTTGTATTAAAACGTGTTCAAATGCTTAATTGTACAAGACAATATTCAGCTTAACTGTAAAAAAATGCGTTGCAGTGCCCTGCTCTGGCCAGTTCACATCAGGCTGCCACATTCAGATGAGAAGGTAATTTTCATTTTATTCCACACTAAATCCAAGAAGCCAAACTCTGGTGGTGTAGGGCCCAAGTAAATACTCCATGTTCTTGTCTTACTTGGGTAATGCTCCTGTTTGAGACATGGGGTCAAACGCTGCTCCTGAAATTACCTGTGTGACTTATGTGTCTGGGGAGGAGTTTTGCTGGATTTGAAAGATGAGATTTTGTGCCTGCTGGAAATCCCACTGCTGAAAATGGGATGAATCCTACTGACTCCAACCATGGGACCCTCGCTTTGCTCACTCTGTGAATCAGAAGCCTGACTTCAGTGGAGTCTTCTGCTTGGTAGGGATCCTTCCTTCCTTCCAGCACACTGCTTGAGGTAGTTTTGTTCCTCTTTTCCATAAAGGCTTTCTAGGAAAGCATGGAGGTACAGCCTTCTCAGGCTGTTTCCGGAAAACTTTACACCCTTCAGGAGAAGGATGTATTTGTCTAAGATCCAACCCATCATAATACAGGGCTGAAAACAGAGCATTTTAAAATATAAATAATAATACAAATTAATCAAAATAATAATCATTACTCTTGGTAATTGTTTTATATCTTTACCTCAAACGTCTCTGATTAAGTATCCTACAGAAGCCTTTCAATTCAGCAATTTTAATAGTTCTTAACAATTCCCATTGATGGTATTATTTTTCATCGGGAAGAAAAATGGTTATTGCTCACATTGACCTCCAGTAAATCTTGTCACCCAGCCCATACCCTAGTCTCAAAATACAATTAAAGCACTCTGTTTTGATAGTAGTGACTTACAAAAGTGTAGGAACTTGTATTTACATTTTCTCTTTTTATTGCTCTTGAAGTTTGGTATGAAAAGAAAGGTAATGCAACTGAATTACCTTAAATGGCCATGACTGATTTATTCTGTCTAGGAGGGTTGTAGTTTACATACATCAAATATATATATTTTTCTAGTATTACCTCAGCGTTTGATGGGCCTTTTATTTTTTTCACTGTAGTGGTTTTAAATTGAATCCACAGTGTAAGCACTTTCAGAGGACTGAAGCAGTTGTTTTTACCCCACATGAAAAAAAAGTGACTAAACAAAGAAATAAAAATCAGGTTTGCAGCCCTATATTTCTGAGAACTGCTGTTCATAGTATTTTGTGTTGTTGTAGCAACATGTTCTTCATCTATATTTAGTTTAATAGCTGCTTTTGGAATATTGCAAGCTAGTACAGTATATTATCAAGTGGTTTGAATGACATCATAACCTATGAGTGTCATCTCTTGTGGGTTATAAAATCCTCCCAAACCCTCCGTTTGTATTAATGGCTTGTAATATAATTTTAAACCAGGTATTATAGTTTACAGTGGAAGGATAAAAATTCTGGTCTGTCTTGTAAGGTGCACTGGGGAAAGAAGAGGGCAGAGGAAAGTGTCTTTCCCATCCTACTCATGTATGGATTGGGTGAGACAGGCAGTATGGTTCTTACAGGGCTTAGGTTTTTGCCAGTGGGCCAGGAGAAATTCATCAGTCTCTAGGGATTATTTTAGGTGGTCCTTGACCACACTGAAGAACTTGGCCTTTTGAAGAAGTTTGTTTTTAGGACAGAAACAACAAATCAGCAACATCCTGTCTTTTGCCATGTTGCCCTATAAAAAGACTGGAGAAACCTGTTGTATGTTACATAGAATCACAGAATATTAGGAGTTGGAAGGGACCTCAAAAGATCATCTAGTCCAACCCCCCTGCCAGAGCAGAATCACCTAGAGCAGGTCACACAGGAGCGCATCCAGGCAGGTTTTGAACCTCCCCAGAGAAGATGTTCTGTGCCTCGTGTTCTCTACACTGTGGTAGAGAAGAGGCAATCAAGTTACTTCCTAAAGATGCTATGCATTCTTGGTCACGCGTAAGATGAGGTGTGGTTTCTTACTGGAGTGTGTTCCATTGGCGATTGAGGTACTACCTTAAACTGAGCTGAGAGCCTCCCAACTAGTGTCAGTGGGTGGGATGAGCCCTGTGTCTTTATGTCAAGTCTGGATGTTTTCGTGGGGAGTATGGAGTAGCACCTTCAGTGACTTGATGGGAGTCCCTTAATGGAATTCCAGCTCTTGTGGAGAGGAATATTTATTATAGAGGACTATATTTGTATTTCCTATAATCCTATTTTATATAGGAGGCCTCCTTACCAGGTCACATTAGTGCTTGTTAGGGAATCTGTGGCAGGTGTCTGTCTTCACTGAAGTGAAAGGGTAATGGAAATCTCAGGGAGTATTGTGAATCCAGGATTAAAGCCATGCCTCTACAGAATCTGTAAGTGTACATGGGTCACTGGCCACTATTATGGCCCTACAGCACTCACTAGATTGCATGATTTCCAGAGTACTTAAACCTGCTGTGTTGTCCGTGTTGCCACAGAGGGATCTTCCTATATTTTGGAAAGGAATAGACTGCTATAAAAGGACTGTAGCAGATATCATTGACCTCTTTGGTCAATTGCTCTGCAATTCTGCTTCTTCCCCCAAATGCCATTCACCGTCAGCACAGAGTGTTTCCTGATACTGAAGTGGTACATAAGTTATGTTGATAAACACATTTCAGTTTAATAAAACTGCAGTCATCCTCATGGAGAACAAATAAAGCATCTTGGGATAAGTAGGAATATGCAAGGTTTACAATGCAAAGTTGCCTTATTTCATAGCATAAGAGTACAATTGTGAAAATTCCTGGTAGAATAAACTTGATGTTTATTGCATGCACTGATGCTCAAAAACTGCTTCTTCTGTTTGCAGAGAAAGAATTAGCATCATATTACATAATTTTAATTCTATATTATTTGTCCTGGTGTAAATTTAGAAGCACGTTTGGTTTTAAAAAAATTGTTTGCACACAGATATAATTTTTTTTATCCCTGAAATGTTCACCGTAAATAGTTCAGCTGCTGTAATGTTCTGCCACTAGAAATGATCAATAAAACGTTATTAAAATGTAGAGTCCATGCATATCTAATTCCACTTACCCACATGTTACCTAATTACAGATTTTAATCGCTTTCCCTCCACCTGCTTGGCAATGTGAGTATATTGAAAATGTGTGCAGAAATTCACCTTCGCTTTCAAAGAAAAGAAAAGAAATTAGGTGTAATGCACCCAAAAGGTTAAATTTATCATACTGGGAAGAGAGATGCATATCACAGAAGCTCTGGATATTTTTGGCATTCAACTTCTCTCACCCCCCTCCCTGTCTCTAATCACACTCAGAATGCAGTGCTTGTAAACTGAACTGATGTGTCAACTGTCCTCTATTTATTACATCTTGCGCTTTAAATATCACCTCTGACAAACAAAAGAAAAGCAAATGTTCCTAAATTTCCTGAAGGGCTGAAACATCAAGCCCGGATTATTATTGTTTATGTCTCAGCTTTAGCAGCTCCAATGTCTCCATGGTCTGCTGTACGCTGTGGTTGGCAATGATGAATGACCATTACAGCAGCTTATTGGAAATGGCTTGATTTATAACCTGTTCTCCCTCCTCAGTCTAATGGCTTCATTTCTTTCCTCCAGTGCGTGATGCCACAGCCAAGGTCATTGCGCCAATGGCCTTTTGTTGTTAGTTTGCTGATGACCACTGTGCCTGAGAGTCGGCATATGGGGAGGGTGGGGGGTTAGGTGGACACAGCCAATCTTTACATTTTATTTTTTTTCCCCTCTCAGCTCTGATAACTGCAGCAGAACAGTAGATTAAATGCTGTCTTCTATTTGCTTCCTGTGCTTGCCAGACAAGGGGCTGCTTTATGATCCTCACTGGGAAAGTCTATTACTCACATCTACTTTAAATGACCAACATCAAATATATACAGCTCCCATTAAAGCCGAGATCAATAAAAATGCCATTAAGATAGTAAAAGTTGCTGATATTAGTGAAGCCCCCAAACAAAATATTTGATTTTCTTTCAGGTTGTTAGTGAGATGGAATACGAACATATAAGAGAAAGGAGAGAGGGCCATGCCCATGGTCAATAATTTATCTCTGAGATTCATTCAGCCTCTCACCCAATATTTCCCTCCTGTCTATTGATTCCTCATCATTATTTGTCATAAGCTGTCCTAACTCAAGGAGAAAATATGCCCTCTATGTCCAAGGGGAGTCATACCTGAAGAAATAGAAAGGAATTTCATTAAAAGCAAGAAAGGACTGCCTTGGCTTTGAGAAACTGCAGCAGAAACTTACATAGACTTGTGTTATGTGTAGGGGTTGGGGGTTTTTTTGTTGTTGAGGTTTGGTTGATTTTTTTTTTTTTTCTTAAAACAGTGTTTGAAGCCCATTAGACAGCACCATGACAGAAAACGCCTAAACTTTGAAGCAAGTTGCTTTGATTACATTTTGTTGCCAAGGAGCTGTGCTTGGCCCTGAATGAAAATAGGCCTATTGAAAAAAAGAAGAAAAAAAAAGACTAAAAAGCTAACTTTGTAAGTTTTTTCCAGTGATGCTCTCCTGAGCCATGCTGAATCTGGAGATGGAAGTCTCCTTCAGGAGGTCGTAAGGATTTGGCACCAGCAGCTTGGCCATCAAAACGAAGTACAAACGATCGTAATATAATCACTAAGGTAAACTGTAGCCCAAACAGTAAAAGCATGAGTCGCAAAATGGAATTAAATTTTTAAGTATGGTTATTTGCTAAGAGGCTGTTTAAAACAGGCAATATTTTAAATTAATGAGACCCATATGTTTTATGGTATGTCATTCAACTGTTTTTTTTGGAAATGGCTTGGAACAATAGCTTTCATGCTTACTTTGTAAAATCAAAAAAGGCTAGTGATTGGTAAGTGCATATGTGGAAAAAATCTGCAAGACATTATGGTGCATGTCTAGGAAGTGTCATCTCCATGTTGGTATATTGTTACCTCAAAAAGTGAGTTTATCTCCATGTACTATGGCTGAGTCTCTTGGGCTTTTCTCCCCTCTCCCCCATTTTTTTCTTTTGGAGGTAGGAATCTTCATAGGAGGGCATGCTAGTTTAAATAGGGATAGATTTGCTAATGAAGCTTTTGCAGACTTCTCAAGTGATATTTCTTGTGCTTGCCAAAGCAGATCAAGCTTGCCTTTGATATTATTTGGGATGTTTTGTGCAACCCTGGCAGAGATAGTGGGGAGGAACTAAGCTGCCTTCCTCGCCCCATGCAATCCTTCCTCCCATACAGGGGCAGGTGAGCAGTGCAGACTTAATATATTGGTTACTTCCCTAGGGCATGTGAAGGACCCATGAAGTAAACCTACACCTGGTTTCACTGTATGTATTTATTCTCCTCTCTTCTCCTTTTACATCCAGTCTTTTGTAGGCATTGCTGTGATCAAGCCCACTGTAGCTCTGAGGTTCTTGATGAAGTGGTTTTCTTCTCCAGTTTTAAAGACCAACTCTGTTGGAGTTAGGCCTGCCTCCTCAATGCTCTTACATTTCTTGCTGCAGCACCATAATCCCTCTGCAGAAGCTGCTTGCAAAGAAAAAAAATATCTGAAATGGTTATAACTTTTTGCATGCTTTTTTGTTAATTTTCACTATTAACAAGGATAAATCATTACTATTTTTAAATGTCTGTGGTCACATAAACATGTACTTGTGACTCTCATTAATTCTTATCAGTCTGAAGTACTGACAAAAATATATAAGCTGGGAGTACCTGAATCAAAACTGTAATTTAGTAGAGTCTTTTGAATTATACATTCTGGATAGCATCATATAACTGGTGACAGAAATAAGCCAACTCATATTCACCTAAAACAACTGTTCCTTGATTCTTTTTAGACTGTCAAAAGGCTATAGGAGAAGAATAAGAAGGAGGGATTTGAAAAAAAAGTCTGTAATTTTTCACCTGCAGTTTTGTACCCACAGTCAACTTAAAGGGAAAAAGAAAGAAGGAAAGAAAAGAATTAAAATCTTGGTGTGACCGATAGATTGCAGAAGTTGCTTTTTTTTTCCCAGCCTGTACAAGGGAGTAAAATCTCTGCCACCTGTCTACAAAAGTGCAGATGTGAGATGAGAAGCTTGGATGAGGCCTTGGTGTGGACTGGTCATGTTGTGAAAGTGCGACAAAAGAGCCTATCTTCAGGGGCTGCCTGTCTCAGCTGGTATCTCCTGGCTATTGGTTTTGGAAAGGAGAAGCTTTGTGGGACTCCACATGCAGCTTTGTATGTGGCAAGAATAGGGACTGGTTTAGCATGAAGGAGGGAGTGCCCTGTCTGAATTTTTTCATGAGGAGATAGAAATGATAAATGCTATTTTAAGCATAGAATTAGGAGCACTAATTACAGCTGACATATTGTTCTATAGTTTTTATTTCCAACATTGCACAGTGCTTGGATTTCTTCATGCTTTGCTAGAGAGCTCTTTTTTGACTGCATAAGCAGAAAATGGCAGATTCAGAAATCAGCTGTTTTCCTAATGAATTCAGAGAAATTCACATGGAAACACTGTCTCCTAAGGTTCATTTTTCATTAATGGGGAAGGAACCGGAGTTCTGACCATATAAAGGTAAAAGCAGGTGTTTTCCCAGGGCTATATTTGTCTTCTGCAGGGGTTAT
Source organism: Mesitornis unicolor (assembly GCF_000695765.1). Taxonomy (NCBI): domain Eukaryota; kingdom Metazoa; phylum Chordata; class Aves; order Mesitornithiformes; family Mesitornithidae; genus Mesitornis; species Mesitornis unicolor. The sequence goes on along the minus strand of NW_010170945.1, from coordinate 4,643 downwards.
ACACATGGAAAATATCTTGGGATCATTCTGTATGTAATGTGTTATCAAAGCTTTACTTTACAAATCTGTTGCCTTTTGGAAATGAGAAAAAATGTGATGTGAGGATTGGAGGGGTCAGGAATAGGTCCTGGTGGCAGCAAAGTCCTGTGTTTGCTCTAATGTATTCCCTTCACTTCTCCCACTTTCTCTCATTATCTTGTTTGTTACGTGTAGCTGAATAAGCATGTAACCTCTAAGGCTGTGGAGCAGATCATTAGGAGTTACTGATTAACACCACATTTCAGTAGCAGAACCTGAGTTCTTTGTTTTACAAACTGAAGGGGTCTGACTTTATGATTTTTTAATTAGAGTGTAAATATTGCAGCCTCATAAACTGCTTAATTTATAGATGATAAAAAAGTTTGCACTTCAGGTAAGGACATGGGAGGCTTCAGATGTACGATTTCAGTGCCCCTGTTTGCCTGTACAGTCATCCTGTTCTTTTGCCTTTGCTGCATTCATCCTACCAACCTTACTGATAATGCCTGTGTGTTGTTTCTTTAAACTGGCAGGACAACTGAAATTCCTTTTTATGTTTTTAAGCAAAAGAAGGACACTAATACTGTACATTTTAACTGATGAAGTCAGAGAAAAAAAGTTGGAGTGATATTGTCACTGTCACTGTCAGCCAACAAGGTGAGCTTAAAAATTTATATTCTTCATGAGGATTCCAGTGAAGTTAGGCCATATTCATGACTGAGCATCACTGTAAGTGTCAGAGGCATGACAGAAATAGTAAGTGAAGTTTGACAAAGATCCAAGGTTCTGGTGGAACCAGAAGAGTAGAAGGTATTTTGATATCCCTAATGCCAAGCGTTGTCAGATTTTCAAGGACAGAGACTGTTTCATCCCAAAGAAGAGAAATCCTGCCTTTCTGAGGCAGTCCATAAAGCTTGACTTACACATGTGACACGAGTTAGAAAATTCATGAGCAGAGGGAGTGATATTAATTTTGACTGGACTTGAATTAGAATTAATAACCAACAGTGCGCCTAAAATCATCAGCAGAAGCTGTTCCTCAGAAGCCTAGGACTCACCCCAGGCAGCAGGGTATTTGGCCAATGTCTCTGTCCTTGGAGCAGAGAAAGACTTTGCAAATGCTGAACTTCTGTTCTTTTCCCTGTGAATCCTCCTTGCTCTGTCTCCACAACCAACCTTCTTCTCCAGCTGGCTGTTTGCACCATTAAGCTTGCATGGGGCTGGCTCAGCCCCAGATTGTTCTCAGGTGCATTAACAGAGCCCTAATTCTCTGCACAGAGGGTTTGTAAACCCTCCTTGCCTGCTAGTACAACTTCCCTATTTCTATCTCGCACATCCTCTGGAAACTCTTACTGCCAGCACTGCCAACAGGATTTGTCTTGGGATTTGGGGGGGGATGTCTTTTGGGAATGTTTTTTGTCACATTGTGAGGAAATGCTGTGTCTTCTTTTTTTTTGCTGGGGTGTTTTGAGGTCCTTACACAGCTTGCCTGAACCATGCCAGTGGCCCTGGGCTGTGGGCAGGGTCTGGAAGGAGCATGGTGGGTTTGCCTCTCTCTGGGCATGTGGGAGCAACCTAACCCCACCTGAACATTCATGGTGAGAGAGACAAAGAAAGCTAAAGCAGACAGTTTTCCTTAATATATACTTGATTTAGAATAGGATAGAATATTTCCATTAGAAATACTGACAATTTTCTGTCCCCTGATACATCGCACAAGATCTACAGTGTTGGGATGCTCAGGACATAGCAGGTGGAATAGAACCCACATTTTATTCTGCCCTGGAAGCCACTCTAAGTGACTTCCTGCAGTCAGCAGCCTGTGAGAAATCAATTCTCCTTTCTGCCTCTTTGCAGTGCCTTTCTCAGTCCCCACGCTGGTCTCTTCCCTGCTCCAGCACCAGTGACCTCTCCTGTCTCAGACCAAACCACTGGGAGAGGCCTGCTCCTACAAGCCAAGAGCCTAGCTTCAGAATTGAATGCTTTCAGAAAATGTTGGTGCTTTGTTTACCTTCTCTTCTCTGTTGCGAGAAGACTAGAAACATACTTTTAAAAAAATTATAACTGAAATATTCATGTGATGAATATTTCAGTGAGGAAATCCAAAAATGTGCCACAGTGTCAGATTAACCTCTTTCTGCTGGAGCTGTACTTGTTTTTACTACAGGAAGCATTTTGTAGCTCTACGATAGCAGCCTGAGTTTGTTGCCAAAAGCCCAAATGCTGAAGTTTGGAGGGGTTTTTTTTGGTCAAACTTGTTGAAAAGCCTTTCAGTGCAAACTTGATGTCAATGGCAATTACATATATGTATACGGATTATGGCTCCAATCCCATCCTGTAAATGTTTTTGCACATGGTTAAACCTGCACATGTAATTGCCTAGAGAATAAAATCAGAAGTGGTGAATATAGGAAGATAGTAACTTGAACTGTTTTCTTGTTCCTGTTTAATTTTGAACCTATTTGACTCTTGTGAGTTCAAAAGTTCACCTCAGTCTTGACCATTATTGAGTTTGGATTCTGTTTAGGAGAAACTGTAACTCCAAGTACAGCAAAGGGTCAGAGGACAATAAATCCAATAGAATAAATAAAGTCTTAAATGAAGCAGTCAGAGAAATGGAAAAGTGAGAAAATAACACGTATTGGATGAGTTCATGGTTTCTGTGATATTGAAAGGTGTTTCGTCACTGACTGCACTGGGGCTGAGGTTTCTTTCTTAACACCTGGTTCAGAATTCCTGGATTTCAACCAGGACATTTCTATTACCTGTAGTGCTCCTGTGTCACTTATAATGAGCTCTAGTTTGTAGCTCTAATGCATGCTGTAGCTCCCAATAGTCCTTAGCTGCAACATGTAGCAGCTCAGTCTTTCAAGGGTGGGGGGAAAAAAGTGAAATTACAGTGAAGAATTGCTTTTCTTCCTGTTTCTCCCCAGAGGCTTCAGAGCCTCAAATGCAGTTATCTTTGTGATAACCCAGTTTCTTTGTGACCTGATTTCTTTTCTCTTTATTGAACTCCTCTGTGATACAAATGAAGCTGGCACCAAACATTTTACTCCGAATTTCATGTGAAAAAGAACTGAGAACATTTCAGTGCATGTATGTGCCTAAAGTTCTTGTGTTGTCAACACTGAATTTGAACATTGAATCGGAGTGTCCCAAAGGTGAAGCCCAGTTTGCTTTGCAAGATGTATTGCATTTTCCCCAGGCTTCCAATAAAGGAAGCAATTTGGCTCAGTGTCTTTACTTTCAAAAGTCCAGAGTTACATCAGGAAAGTGGAAAAGTTATGTAGGGCCTAAGCTGCACCAGGGACATGTGAAATTATCTAATTTTGCTGTCTTCAAAGGAGCAAGGCAGCTCAGTAGGAAATACAGATTTGCCTGATAGTTTACAAAGCACTTCAGTACCTTTTGGGTTGAGATGACAGGGCTTATATTAATTATTAATATTTAGGTGTTCATGAGATCCTAGTACTTCACAGTTTAAATTGTCCCAAATCCGCCCATCATCAGCATGTAAAAGAATTTCCTTTTTTATTTTCCTGCAGTAATTAAACTGAGCGGATTCCTGCTCTAATTCTGCTGAGCTTACTTTATTGGAAGTTATCCATCTTCTATCCATCAAGTACAAACATTAATTGAACAGGAACATAATGACAACTTGTAAAAAGAATTAAAATAATCAAAGTTTCAAGCTTTAGTATTTACTTCCAAAACATACTGTGTTTAAAAAATAAGATAATTTCTCTGAATTCCTTGAGAAGTGTTTGTAGTCTGTCAAAAAGACCACACTTAATGGGTTAAGTACTTGGAAACCAAAGGAAGTACTCCAACCACTGCAAAAAGTCCAGTGTTTTAGAGACAGAAGTATTTGAAATGCTGCTTTCAAGTCAGGTCTGAGTATTCAGGCTAAAAAGCATTTCTTCTTGTCAATAAACTGAAAATGGAAAGAAAAAAATCCAAACCTTGCAAAGGAAGGAAAGTCAGAGAACCTAAGTGATGATTTATCAGATAGCAGAAATCCTACTACCCCAATAATTCATGGTTTATTTCTTTGGCATGCAGCATTTAAGAGAAATCCACTAAGTGCTAGTAATTTCACTATTGAAGAAGTCAAATCCTTAACTTAAACTTTTGAGACAATTTTTCCATTTACTTCTCTGCCATTCAAGCAAAGAGAAGAAATCATAAGCTCACTCATACCAGTTCACCTCATCAATTAGAGAAGAGACAACAGTTGCTTCCATATGAAAGGGGGATACAGCAGAGGAAAAATATGCTAGAAAATCAAAATTTACTGCCTCTGGATAGTGATCCAAGCTTGGGTTGGCCACATTGAGACATCCCTAAACTTTGGAAAAGTTGAGATTTGGAGCTGCCTGTTAGAACAGGATCATCAGAGAACTGGAGAATATTGTACTTAACTAAAGAAATTGATATAGAGGACAGAGACTTTGTCTTGTTTAAAATAATCACATAATAAATTATTAAATTTAAATTAAAATTTGAAAAGCTGAAACTGAAATCCAAATTTTAAGTTGATGCTTGCTGCCAAAAGTGCCATTTGATAGTGCATAATTAGTACTAGTAGCAAGATCATCTACAAGAAGGGCCGGAAGGAAGACCTG
>NW_010170944.1:0-13288 GCF_000695765.1 Mesitornis unicolor | reverse complement strand
AACTCCTGATATTCTGTGATTCTGTGAAAGGTACTTGGTCTTCGCAGCTTTGTGCTAACACACAAGGAGAAAAATGACACAATTATTCTCCTTATAGTTTGTCCACTTCTCTATTTTCAGAGATCTCTGATTCTAACTATAACGTACTAAGAGATATTTTGCATTCTGGCAGGTTGGTTTTTTTTTTTAATTTTTCAGGTGGGTTTTCTATGCAGAGCTAGGAAACAGAGCTAGAGAGAGAAAGCTTATTTCCCACAATTTTGATATTTTGGCAATTTACTTAAAAAAAATCAAATATGTGCTTTTGAAAAATCCCTGTCAAAGGCATGTGGTCTGCATGTCCAGCCCTGGGGTGGTCCCTGAGCACTGCTCAGTGTGGAGGATGAGGATGCTCAGCAAACTGGGAGGCAGCTCACCAGGAACCAGAATTCTGCCACAAGCCAGAAACCCACCTGGACGATGCTGGCAAGAATCATAATGTCCTATCAAAATGTACCCTACCAAAACACTTTTCCCTTTAGTCATAATATGAAAAAGAAGTAAAGAAGGCCCTTTACTGGAGTTGCTCTATTAGGTGCTCTATTTGTCTGCTAGCAAACAGTAGTGTCATCAATTAAATAGTGATTATTAGAAAAAATAGGATTTTCTCTGTAAAGAAAGCTACACCCCCAATAACTGTCGCAGGAGTTAAATTTCCAGATACACTAAATTATCTGGGCACAAGGTACTATGTTGTTGATGGTTCCTAAATCAGTGTTTTACGTAGTAAGTTGTTAATTTCCTTGGTAGGTTTTTTTTCAGTTTAATTTTTTCCTGTGACATGCAAAGAGTGTCTATAGATAATATCCAGATGCAGCATTGTCAGTGAACAGTTTCTCCTGTTACATGATACATCCTTTCCAAAAACAATAAATATTTTGTTAATGGAGTACATGTGACAAATAAAGTCCTGAAGCTGATCTTTCATCATCTCTTTTTGCTCATTTTAAAGTGCTACTGTAAGAGAGAAAACCAAAATAAGTATCTTATGGATAACTTTTCAGCTGAGAGTAGCACCTGGGGCTTTAGAATGGGAAAAGGAAGACTCAGCATGGTCCCTCAGCTATGTTAGTCATGATACTTATACAAATCATAACCATCTTGCCAAACACAAGTCAACCTCAGTTGCACATATATCAGATAGGAAGAGAGTTGACAGCCAATACCTCAACACATTTTATGCAAGTTTTCTGTCTCGATCCCTGGTCTCCTTTGCCAGCAACATTAAAAATGAACTCTTCTTACAGAAAACATGGTGGTCATCTGGTTGCTTTGCTGCTCAAAGCAACTCCCTAACCAAGACCACCTAGCTTCTGCCCTCAATAATAACTAGCTTTTCAGGAATCCTCAGCTCAGATCAAGAAATATTTTGTGAATGTCTTTACAAATGTAGTTTTAGATTAAATTCTCATCCTTTTTTCCTATGAGAACTTTGATTTAAACATTTTCTGGATAACTTTATTAGCAGACTCAATATGATAAAAAAGTATAATTCAACAATGGTTTTGATAGAGCATATTTCCACCATGGAAAAGTTTCTAAATACTTATCTAGCTATCTTGAAAAGCAGTTTTCATGCAGAGGAATCTTTACACCCTTCACACATGCTTCCTGGACACTTAAATGAAGACACACTACCTTATAGAAATGCAATACTTAACACTGAGTTTTCACTGAATGGGTAGGATCTGAGTGCTGTAAACATATTAATATACCTCATGCAAAATAAGCCAGGCTTTGAAGGGTAATTTCCCAGTGCCTTCATTAAGCAATGATTACCTCAGAGGAAAAAAAACAAATCTTGTGCCACCCTTCTACATATGACCACGTGAAATGTGCTTCAAAAGACAGGTGACTGAAGTCTCAAACTAATTTCAGCAGAGTACCCATGCATTATTTACACAGCTGCAGACTGCCACGGTGAGCTGTGCTGTGATATGCACCGTTAAATTATCAATGATACTTATGTAGTTGAAATGGAAGTGTGTCTTGTAAAAGATCTATTCTGATTCTCATAGATCTACCTGACTCTCACAGAATCAAAAAAGAATTCAGGTTTGAAGGGACTTTCCAGAGTTCATCTCATCCAGCCCCATGCTCAAAGCAGGTCTATTTGATCAGGGCCTTGTTGAGTCCTGAATATACTCAAGGACTGACATTTCACAGCCTCTCTCAGCAGCTTCTTCCAATATTTGACAGCTGTCACAGTGAAGATTTTGTTGGTATTTTGTTTCCTTTGTTGTAAGTTGTGCTCATTGCCTCCCACTCCATCACTGCCCATCCCTGAGAAGACTCTGACCCTTCTCTATGCCCTCCTTTCTGGCAGCTGAACACAGAAACAGGATCCTCCGTTTCTTTGAGCACAAAGCTTCAAGATTCATTTATTTACTTGAAAAACAAGCTTAGAGACTTTTAGAAGAAGCCATTATGTTTTTAAACCATTTTATGGCTATGAAACCTTGTGGAAGGGCAAAATATTTGATGGCTGGTTTGTAAGCATGATTTTTCCCATCAATCTTATCCTTTTGTTTCATATCTTTTTTCCATATATATATATATATATGGAAAATATAGGATCTATGGAAAAAATAGGGATCTCCTCTGGCCCTGCAAAGGGATACTGTGGTTCAGGAGAGGCACCACAAACAGCGCTGCTGATCAGAGTGCTCTGTACATGGAGAATAGCCATTCCCAGCAGTTAAATGGATTTCTCTCTGTCTCCATGACCAGCTAGAGAGGTATTCAAGGAAGGTCTGTGTGAAGTAGCAGCATGGGAACAATTAGAAAATATAGCTCATTTCCCAGTTTCCCTGATTTCTAAAGCACACCAGCATGGGGAGAGAAGGTGGATCTTAGGTCAAAATGTGCTATTTGCTCCTTTGGCTTTGTTGACCGGGTTTTATCTCCCCATAGTTCATGAGACTGATTGATAGCATATATTAAAAACTTTAAAAAAGATACGTGTTAATTAAAAATTAAAAAGCTATGTAGATTTATGCAAATTCGCACATTGTGCAGTGTTCAATCAATAATAAATAGGCAAATTAGGGGTGACTCTCAAGTTCCTGGCAAGCTGCCTGTTCAAGAGCTGCAAAGGCTGCGTGGTGCCAACAGGTTGTATAGCACACAGCAGCATCCAGCTGCCTGGAGACCTCAAACCCAGCATTTGTTCCTGGTGCTCTGACATCCTGACTGCAGGGGGAAAATGTACTTTAAAAAAACCTAAAAATCTTCATGCCACATGTTCACATTCTGCATTTCTTGAAGCTCTAATGATATAACGATAGCCTCTGGCACACTCACATGTGCTTGTCAGGAGATGCAGATACTGCCAGGATGGCTTAACCCTCGTGCCACAGGACCCTGGGCTGGCTGGAGCTGTGATGTGGATCTGAAAGAGCTTTGGACTCAGAAGATGGAGGTTTTATTAGAATTTGGAAATTTTTAATTAGAAAGACCTCAAAGGCTATGTTTATAATTAATAACTATATGCTTCCAAGTTGATTTCCAAGCCCTGAGACAGCTGTCTCAGATCAGCTCATGTCTGTGCCATCAAACTCGCTGAATGTCCCAAAGTTTAACCAGGTTCTGCACCCAGGCTGGCTCTCAGAGGATGAAGTACCAGCCTGGACCAAAATGTGCCAGGGACCCTGCTAACAATTTAACAGCAAAGGCAATCACATTCTGGTTTGGGAATATTGCCAAGCATTGTTTATTAGCATATATGCTACCAAAGTAATTATTTTTAAATCAGAGATTATAGAGGGATTACACACAACTTTCTTCTGGTTCATGGGAGAAGAGGCCCCACACTTTAAGCCATTGCTGCTTCTAACGCAGGGACACTGGGGAACAGCAGGCTTCACACTGGTCCTCCTGTCCTCTCCTCCCTGAAACTGTTACAGCTTACCTACCTTCTTTCTGTAATCCTTTCTCCTAGCAAAAATTGAAGTTTCTCCCAGCTTTTAGCACCTTCATGTCTCCATGGTGCAGGAGCTCCCTCCATCTCACCCCAGGGGCTCCATCTGGCCCAGTCTTCTTAACGGAACTGAAGATAACAGTGAACAACGAAGTAAACCCCCAAATATTGTCTGTCACACCCAGGACTAATTTTAAGCCTTTTTAAATGTCAGAATTAAGCCAGAATACACTGATTCTCTATGATCTTCTTTTCGGAAAGCTCTGGTTTTGTATCTGTATCAAGGTGACATTCGTTTCTTCAAAACTGTCCCTTCCCTGTACCTAAAATATGACAGCCATTGACCTCTTAGTCCTTTTGTAAATATAAAAAAATGTTTTAGCACTTTCACAAACATGTTCCTTTCATGGACAATAATTGCAACAGAGACTTTACACCCATCGATGAAGGAATCAGGCACATGCCAAGCGGGTAGCTAAGGTTTGGGCCTAGGACCTGAAACAGAAGCCATAAACTTAGCTATTTAATTTCTTCCTTTATTCTTGATCCAACTCTGCTTTTGTTTACACTCTTGGGTTTCATGCCCTTGATGTAGGACACGATCTCCACACTGAACTCCTTAGGTTGTCAGGGTGAATTTATTACATTATTCGATATCATTGATCAGCATGTCAAACACCCAAGTGAATGCTGAGAGAGTATTTAAGAAATAAACTATATCTTATTCCCTCAAAGCTCCAGTGAAAATTCAGTTACCTTCTGCTTTCAAGTAAAATGCACAGTTTTTGTTAGCCACACATTTGTACTCATGAGCCTCTGGGCAGAACTTGCCACACAGACATCCCAGGAGAGAGGAATAGGATTCTGTTGTCAAGATTTGCTGGGTTCAGCTGAGAAGATAATTTTGCCTCTGTCCTTACATACGGTTTGTTGGGTTTGGGTTTTTTTGCATGTAACCATTCAAGCAAAAACTACAGCAGAACGTGCCTGCAGAGGAAGAAAACAGAAAACCGCCAGACACCTTCACAATATGAAAAAATGCTACCAAAAATAGATACTTTTGGCACCACGGATGCAAGCAACTATCATCAGAGAGTCCCTGTTAACACTGGGGTCACAGCCACACAGTTTGAGCCTATCATCTGTACCTACAGTTTATATGCAGGTAGCTGAAATGCTGGCCAGGACTTCAGATAGCATCATACCAGACTTGGCCAGTGGATCCTCCAACTCATTGCTCTGTCATTGAGGAGAGACAGATATGGCTCTAGAAAAGACAGGAGAGGCTCAGAAGTTCTTCCTGGTTCAATGGTGAAACAAAAGAATCAGAAATTGCGGATGCTTCCTCCCTGGAAGTGCTCAAGGCCAGGTTGGACAGGGCTTTGAGTGGTCTGGTCTGGTGGGAGGTGTCCCTGCCCATGGCAGGGGTTGGACTGGGTGATCTTTAACGTCCCTTCCAACCTATGATTCTGTGATTCTATGTCCCTATGATTCTATGAAATACCAAGAAAAAAATATACCTGATATAAATCAAAAGGTACCAAGTATATAAACTATAGCAGGTTCTAAAATTAACAAAGAAATATAGCTGGCAGGACTAAGAACAATATAAAGAACTGTTTCAGACTATTTGGATGAAAAAAAGCTCTGAGCAATGGTGTAGATCCATCACTAGGCGAAGATGATAGCATTCCCAACAGTAATGCAGAACACAGGGAACTATGCACCAACTACTTCTGTTCAGGTTTTGGAAAGAAATAGGACGATGCACATTTTTACATGAAAGGGATAAAGTACCTGCCTGTAATTAGTAGAGAGTTTATTAAAAACAAAGTAAAAAAATTAAATATTATTAACTGGGAATAGAAGATTATATATAGATAGGCATGAGTGATTACTGTCTAAGAGTTCAGTGGCAGATGAGGATACATCTGATTTATAGATTTTCCTCCTTAGTGCACCTTGGACTGCTGAGGAAACTCCAGTAGACAGACAGGATCATGATCCAGATGGATGGAAAAGATGCCTGGGTAAGCACAGAGCTGTTGGCCTAATATCAATGCTATTGAAGAATGACACAAAAAATTAAAAGAAGGGAACATAATATAATTCATATGATTTTACTGAAAATATGATTCCTCAAAAAAAGTCTAATTCCTGATTTTAAAAGATGGCCAATTAAAAAACCTCTTTAAATATAGCAGTGTTCATTGAAGTGCCTGAATTATGGGCTGTGTGCCATATTGCATCAGTAAAGCCCATATTATGTTACACGGAAATGGGTTGAGTCTCAAAATATTATTTAAAAACACCAAAAGATGCCTGAATTAAGACATTTTCAGAGGGGTTTCAGGTGGATAAATAAACGAACAGATGTTTTTCAGTATTTTCAGCAACGCTTTTGAAAGCTAAGCTTTATTTAGTCTTTTGACTAAATCTGAGGCTAGAACAAAGACTGGTAGGAAAGATAATAGCAATTACAGAACATCAGGCATACTTTATGATCTGGTTCATTTGTTAAGCTAGTCCCAGGTGAATGAAATCTGTCTGAATATAACCAACTAATATGATATATATAAAGAAACAAAGAAATCCATTGCTATGGAAGCTTGAAAAGAGTGACTCTAAAAGGAATTTACAGTTGAAATGGCTGAGAAATTCATACGGGTTACATGTGCTTAGATTGAACAGAAAAAGAAATAAAATTTAGACTAGAAATGTGTATTTGGGTATTGAGGATAGTGGTACTAAAAACCTGAAAGTAATTCTGTTGCCCTAAAATGGCAGCGAAACACTGGGGCAGAAGCCAAAACAGTCACAAAGAAAGATCGTTGAAGAGCAGAAGAAATTGTGATGAAGTTGTTTTAGCTTGGAAAAGAGAAAACAAAGAAGTTGTAATGCAGAGCCACATTTATGGAACAAAATATTACATACTTAGATGACTTTCATTTAGAAAGGCATGAAAAGAAGAGATTAGGAATTGTAAGACAGAAAAATCCACATGGAAAATATTGCACATATTTTAATATCTATTATGATGAATAACCATTGGAAGAAATTTGCACATGAATTGCTGAATTCTCAATTTCTCTGCGTCATCAAATCAAGACAGGATAAATAAAATTCTCAAAGATATTTTTTATCTTTGACTTTTCTCTCATGGAAAATAGTTTTGTTTTATCTGAATTTTGTCCTCAACAGCTGGGTACCAGTGTGAAAACTAAGAGTGTGGTGGACAGGTATAACCCAGTAGGTGATCCAAGTCTGTATCATGGCCTTGAACACTATTAACTGAATCCTATGAAAATTACAACATTGCATTCCTTTAAAAAGCACCAAAGGGTGAGTTTTGCCTGCTTTCTTCTTGAATAGTTTAAAAGAACCTTTAATTCTCTAGTAGTATAATTTTACAGTAGAGCAACATCTCATACTGTATTTTCAATACTTTCATAGATTCTCCTTTTTATTTCTCTCACTTTAGAAGCTAGGATATTTTTGCAGCTGCTCTTCACCCTTTTCCATGTGTCTACTGTCCTGTAGGTGCAGGTAATTACATTTATGTGTCTAAATACCCAAACTTGTGGGTCCCAGACACTGATGGTTTGCATTATAGCTCCCAAAACTGTGTAACAAAGTTTCCTCTGTGAAAAAGAGAGGAACTGGGAAGAAATCAAAAGTTAAATAACATTGCAAATTCAGCTATCATGTGTTAAACTAATTCCTAAATGGAAAAATAGAAAGCCAGCAGTGGGAAAGGAGAGGTTAGGAGATTATCTCCATTTTATGACTAAAAGAATGCTCACAATGGTAACTTTACGAATACAAACCAGCAAAATGCAAATATATTCTTAACACAATTTGTACGTTTTGAAAAGCTTTGTGACATCTTCCTCCTTTAGATTCTTACATCTCAGGGAATGTAATAGGTGCAGCCCTCTTCTGATATTATAGGAGTTCACAGCACATAGGTTTTATTTAAATGCTTGTGGATTTTTTCATATTTCAACAGTTTTAGTGCAGCACTTTGATTAAAAAAAGAGACTACCTCAAAATTTACTTTAAATTTTACTCTAAATTCCTCTAAAATCTCTTGCATTAAGTGAAAATAATCTAAATTGTTGGCAATTTTAGGCAAAAAAAGCCTCAAAATGCAATGTATGTAAGAATCTCTGGGATATATGAAACACATTAAAGCAGCCAGAGTGTTTCCTCCCAGCTTCGCGTCCGTGAAGTCTCCAGCACCATCAGAATGGTGCTCTGGGTAAGCTCTTCCGCTTCACAAGCTTGGCTCCATTTTCTATGCCATTCCTAGTCCCCTTTGCATCTCTGCACCGCAGCAAACAAAACTCAATCCTTAAATCCTCCAAAGCTCCTTGGGATCAGGAAATGAAATGTGTTTGAGATGTGTAGCTAACTATTATGAACTAATTAATGAGACTTAAAGGAAGAGGAAAGCAGGCAGCAGCAATGTAGTTTGCTGTTTGCTACAGTTGGGTTTGCAATCAAAAGGAGCAGTCATATGGAACAAAGATGTTCTCTTGTAACCAAGCAATGCACATCTCTTCTGTCATCTACAATTGGCAATAACTCCTGTCAGAGCTCTACAGGGCTTCAGGATAAAAGTAAGTTGGCAGAGTTGTCCTTCTACTTGAAAAGTAAGTTAGATTCTCAGTACAGCAGGAGATCTGCATGCTCATATGTGGTTTACTTCAAATAACCCTGTTATAGGCATTCACACATAAGGAGAGGCTGAGACACTTGGGTTTCCTCAGCCAAAAAGAGGAAAAGGCAAAGAGGGGATCTTGTTGCTGGCTGCGGCAACCTAATGGGAAGGTCTAGAGAGGATGGAGAAGGACCATTCTTAGAGGGGCACAGTGAAAGGATGAGAGGCAAAACGCACAATAGCAGAAAGGACAAATTGTGACTAAACCTAGAGGGTGGGTGATGGGTGTGGGTGACACGGGGGGGGGGGGCGGGGAGGGGGGGGGGGGGGGGGAATGGCCATGAGGGAGGTGAAACACTGGAAAAAGTTATTGAAAAAGGCTGCAGATCTCCATTCCTGGAGACACTGAGAACTTGACTGAGGAAGGCCCTGAGTGGTCTGGTTGAGTTTGCCCTGCTTTGAGCTTTTGGGGTTGGAATAGATGATCTCCAGAGTCCCCTTCCAACCTGAATTCCATGTAATTCCTGTTTAGTTTTCAGTGCATTCCCTATTGGTTTAACTCTGCTCCTGGTAACATCAAGTTATTGAACATTTTTGGAAAACTCCATCCCCTAGCATTAGTAATATATGGTCTTAAAGGAAGGAACTTCATTACATTATTTTGCTTTCTTTGTGTTTGAAAAAAGTATTTAGATGTACTTTTCCTGCTGTTTAAGTAACAACTTTCAGCTAGAGACATTATTTTCACAGTATTTAATTGTGATATCAGGTCAAAAGGCTGCAACTGAGCCTTTCAAGAGGCCCTGCCTCTCACCAACATCCCTTCATTTCCCAAGGATCTGCTTCTCTTTCCACAACATTCATGTTTTTAACACATTGGTTGGTTGGTTTGTTTTTTCTTTCGGTCCATTACATTGTCTTGTACTGCTTAGCATGATTTCACAGTTAGGCTGAGATTTGATGATGCAATGACTTCTACAATGTCTACAATGAAGACACCTATATCTAGCCCAGTCATTTACATTTGATAGTCAACTGATATAAACTAGATGATGCTTAAAACATACCACATGGATCTTGGACCACAACTGCTTGTTCTTGACCCTAATGGAAGTCTAGGGATAGGATTTGGTTGCTTAAACATGGGAGGTGGATACCATGTGCGACATCCTGACTATCTCACTTGGTGCTTCAGACACTATGATCCATCATCCAAAGAGGGTGACCCCCCACCCCCGCTGCAGTGGGAGCTGGATCACTACAGGTATCCACATGGAGGAACTCAAATTTAGGAACCTGGATCTTAAATTGATGCCAACACTTGATGCTTATTGTGAGCTGAACCCCATCTTACATGTAAATGAGAAATTTCCAGGCAAGTGAAATGGCCCAAAGAACTTACATTTCCCCTCCTTCATAATTTTGAGAATCAAAAGAATGCCTGTTCTTGTATGGTTTGAGCTATGCAACTTGAGTGTTTTCCTTTTTTTATTGGGAAAAAAAAATAAAATGCAGAAAAGTGAGTAAATTAACATATTTTCACTGCTGTAACCAAACCTTATTTAAAACTATTCCAGAAACATTCAGGAAAACAAGACAGAAGTAGAATTCAAATGCTTATTTTTTTGTGGGAAGTACTTTTATTAAGCTGACTTAAGGCAAAATATTCAAGCTTTAAAAAATAAATATGTACCTCATGTAAAAATTAGCTTACAGTTATAGTTACATCTGGGAATATTTCCAGATTTGCACATTTTCTGAACCTCCTAATCCTGAAGAAAGGAGATGAAATTTTTTTTCACTTTACACCTTCACATTTTGAAAATGAAGATACAAGCTGCTAAGTGTGTACAATCAGTTTCACACATGATACCGACCTCTACTTCTCATTTACTGATCACAGTCATCACCGCTAATTTCTGGGGAATCACAGGATGCCACTCGTTGCTTGCTTAGTCCTTAAAGTAATCAGCAGTCAAGTGGCTCTCCAAAAAAGCTCATTATGCCTCTAAAGTGTCATAGTCTGGAAAGATTGTGACCAGAACTTTTGAATATTTGCAGTGATGTAAGAACTCAAATTACCCACTTCGGGTCTGATTTGCGTAAGTACGAACATTTGCGGTTACCAGACCTGTGCATACTCACAACCACCAAATATTAGTTGAGAATATGACAGTTAATTGGGCTGGAATTACACAGATGTGACTCATGCTGAGCACCCAAGAGCTAAGCCACAATTTATCAGGTCAGTCAGTGGTTAAGCTACAACTGAGGGTACTTGCAGACCTCACCAGATTTGCTTCTAAACAGTGTTTTTCATCTCGCTTTAAATAATGTGAGTAGTAATATGCATATACAGATAAATTAAAAAAATCCAACCGAAACGCTTCTCTGCCCACACTGTTTTCCTTCAAAAGGTGAGATGAGAAGAACTGTTGCTGGCATATGTTAGTTACACTAATTAATGCAGACCTGGAAGGTGTTTGAAATTGCAGTGATAACACAAAAATCACCAGTTTATAGCTATGAAAATCAATAGCCCTTTTGCAAAAGCTTTCTGCTTTGCCTGTCCTTTGGATACATGATATTAAAGAATCCATGTCTCCTGTAAAAGAGACTGATGTTAACCACAGACAAAATCTCATGATTCTCTGTAAGTTTTATACAACTGAGTGATCATATTCAGCCTCAACCAGCACACGTAAGTTTGAGTAATTTATTTTCTAAATAGGATGCTAAGAGACACTTCCTACAACTATTGTCCTATAAACAGCTGACTTCTGGACATTGTGGTTTTATTGCATAGTCTGAATAGCCCCATTTCTGCTAAAGCTTAGGAAAAAATATTTTCAGGATTGCTGCTGCCACAATAGCTTTTTTTGATAGAATATATCAAACAGATGAAAGTCATGAGTCAATTCACATCACAGTCAGAACAACTCGTCTGCCTAAACACACCATGCAGACACACTTTAAATTATGAGCATTTTCTGTTGTCTTCTCTTTTTTTCTTTTATTTTTTTTAAATTCTCTAGCAAGTCAATTAACCAACACAAAATGGAGAAATGAGCATTTGATGGGGATGGCAGGGAGAAGACAGCAGACAAAATAAGAACAAAAAACAAATTATGAATCCAGCTTTGTAAAATAATTAAGCAACTTCATGGCCCAAACGCAACCTGGGACAAGTCCAGCATACCTTAGACAAAAATTCAAAAACCACTTATATAGTCTTTACTCCAAAAGTCAAAAAAGTAGTCAGAATTTGAAGATGCAAGGTACCCAGACAGATATGTAAAAGCATTTATACAGATCACACACAGAATCACACACAGAATTGCTCGGTTGGAAAAGGCCTCCGAGATCATCATGTCCAACCATTCCTGTCTACCCATTAAACCATAGCCTTAAGTACCTCGTCTACCTGCTTTTTAAATACATCCAGGGATGGTGACTCCACCACCTCACTGGGCAGCCTGTTCCAGCCTCTGACAACCCTCTCAGTAAAGAACTTCCTCCTTATCTGTAACCTGAACCTCCCTTGGCACAGCTTGGTGCCGTTACCCCTTGTTCTATCCTCCATCACCTGGGAGAAGAGACCAGCAGCCACCACTCTACAACCTCCCTTTAGGTAGTTGTAGGTGGTGATGAGGTCTCCCCTCAGCCTTCTCTTCTCCAGGCTAAACAACCCCAGTTCCCTCAGCCGCTCCTCATAAGGCTTGTTCTCCAGACCCCTCACCATCCTTGTGGCTCTTCTCTGAACATGCTCCAGAATCTCAACATCCTTCTTATAGTGAGGGGCCCAGAACTGAACACAGTACTCGAGGTGCAGCCTCACCAGTGCCGAGTACAGGGGGATCATCACCTCCCTGGACCTGCTGGTCACACTGTTTTTAATACAGGCCAAGATGCCATTGGCTTTTCTGGCCATGTGGGCACAGTGCTGGCTCATGTTAAGCCGATGTCTAACCTGAAGTCAATAGTTGTTACACAACACACCTACTTGCTGGCTTCTTGGACATCTTTTTAAGTACCTAAGTACTATTTGTAATCTGGCCTTTAGAAACCTTGAGTATTTTCACTCAAAACCAAAGACGTATTCACCGCTAAAAGCTTCAGTCATTTTTAAAATGGAAATCATTCTCCTATGGATGCTGCCGTCTCATGGTTGCTTTTGAAAAATTGAGCCAAAGTCTTCTAACTACATGTAATTAAACTTATTTTTCCTGACCTAGGTAGGGTTATTAATGCTCAGCAGAGTAAATTCTATTTCATGCAACCGAAACTTCTGTTCAAGCTTTCATATCACGTTTCAATTACTGCAATTTCTTTGTCACTGGCAAATGAAATCTTATTTCACTGAAATCTATCCAAAACTAATTTTTCTAGATCTTTTGCTTTGATCAGCTTTTCCATGAGAACTACAAAACTGTAACCATGTTTTATTTGGCATTATTATTAGGCTGCAGTCCATCTTACTGATCATTACTGTCTTACTGTTTCCCTTGCACTCTGCCTCCTGCTTTTCTGAAAGCATCTCTAATCACATCTTGTGCATAAAATATAACTGGTTAGGGCAGGGGTGACACATAGGTTCAGTATTTCTAAAAAACATGTAGCAATACGTGATTAAGGGACAATAAAAATAAATTTGTATAATAATAATT
>NW_010170943.1:0-26814 GCF_000695765.1 Mesitornis unicolor | reverse complement strand
CCTTTCCTTCCTTACCTATCCCTTCTGAAAAGCTATACCCATCAATGGCAGCACTCCAGCTGTGTGATTCATGCCACCATGTTTCTGTGATAGCTACTACATCGTAGTAGGAAACAGTGCACACTTAATTTTGCCCTATGTTATAGTACTACTGAAAGTTTGAAGTGAAAAATTGTATGACATTGTCTAAACAAATCTAGTATTATTAATTTAAGTCTGTGCAACAGTATGTGACTAATGTTCACTGGCAAAACTAAATTCAACTAAAAAAATTTTGAGATCTGATGATGGCAATTAGGAATTCTACAGACAATGCAGCCTGCCCATTAACAGCCTACCCCTGCAGCATTTTCATGTTAAGAGTCTGTTATAGTCTTCCTAATAGCTAGAAATTTTGCCCATAATTAGTTTCTTTTTCCTCTATGTTAAATAAATCATAATGTTCTTGAAAACATTTTCGTAATCAAGCAGAGCTTATGTCTTTAGAGATCCTTGTTCAAACACGAGTGGGGATAAACATGAACACCATTGGGCATTGACTAATCAGTTAAGAATAACTTCCACCTCAGAAATCCAAGGCTGGAAATACACTGGGTTTATGCCATCTCAGCCCACAGCCAGGACTGAGCCAGAGCACGACATCTGGGAGGAATGGAATTAATCACTTTAGAGCAGGATCGCTGGGTTTTCAGCTCTGCAGTGGATGGGGCTGACTCGATCTAACCCTTATCTAACATGACATTGCCATTGTGATATAAATAGTGTCTTATTTGCCTGCTTCAGAGGAACAATGTTAGTCAAGAAAAGGTCAAATGGTTTTTCTACAGGGGAAAAAAAGAACAAAAATCTTTCATAATTTAATATTGCCCTTTTTTCTGGAAGATTGGAGAGTCCAGGTGCTAGTCACATAGGAAGGAGATGAATACAACTCGTATTTATCTAGTCTGCAGTAGCACAAAGCAATAATATTTCAATCATTTCTTAAGGCCCAGGAGGAACCAATATTCACCTGGCATCTCACTGATCTCACCTTTACTTGGAACCCTGCAAACTCCACAAAGTCTGCTCAAACCTGCCTACTTTGGCAATGCAAGAGTAAGTTATAGCTGCAGGCAAGTCTAGGACAGATGTACTTAACACACCTCTTAGTGAATGTGTATTTTCTTATTGCACAACACTTACTGCATTGAAGCTGTCAGTTAAAGTATTGATAAACATGACTTTTACCCATAGCTAGCTAAAGAGGAATAATGCTCAGTTTGAAGTCTTTGAATACATTACACAGCCTGCGGTTACTGCTACTGACCCTCAGATAAGCACTATAAGAATACTCACATGTAATTATCAAGGTTGCTTTCAAGCATTTTTCTTATCCTACAGAAAAGAAAGTAGCTCTGTGACAACATTTGCATGCAAGACAGGCTGGGCTGGGTACATTCATACACAGTTGAAGTAGAGAAATACATACAGCTGGGAAGTGAAATTTCTACAAATTGCTACATGAAGGTGACCTAAAGCCCGATTTATTGCTAGCTTTTATTGCTTGCTTTTATTGCTTCTAGCGCACTGGTAATCTATGCACATAGCAATACTTCAGTAGTAATGGAAATCAGTAAACAAGGTCACATGCGTGTCAAACAGTTGCTTTGCACATTCTAAAAATATTTGTAGGTCTTGTTTGATAGAACAGCATCGACCCTTGCCTGTGCCAACCGCGTTGCCTGTGCTGCTCACTGGGTATAGCCTGTGCCTACAGCTCATGGTATGCGAGGTGGCATACATCCTACTCAGTGGAAATAAAGGTAATTGCTAAACTTGTTATCAACCAAATTAGAAAGTGAAATAATTACAGCGAATTTCCCCTTGGGCCATCTTCTGCAGACTACAAAAGACTTCTCAGATACTCCAAACCAGCCCATCTTTCCTGGGAAATAAGACACATTGAAAAATAATTGTTTATCATTAAATGCAGTTATAGCATGTCAGGTGAGGGAGAAATGAAGTATCTGGCTGCACTGGAATCACGCGTTTGGTCCAGACCCTGTGATACACAGGCTGACAAGTCAGCTTACAGGTTATTTTTGCAAAACGTGTTTATGCAGTGACTTTAAGCCTTCAGGCTAAACATAACGTGGTACAAAGGGCTATGAGAAAGAACGCCCCAGGTCCACTCAGCTAGCCATCCTTTTCAGTCTAAATAAGAACAACCAAGATGTAGCAGCAAAGACAACAAAATGCATGTACCAACAGTAGTCTATACAATCTGTACAAACAGAATGAAAGGCTCCAGATATTATTCAAGCCTTAAAAGTAAAAGTAAAGCATCGCCTTGAGTCGTGAAGAGCAGAGGGATTTCTCTTTCTGTGCTGCTCTGTGAAGATGGAATGAATCTCACCAACCACCGAACGCAGCGTGACAACCTGAATCATGGGCAACACGAACAGACATCATGAGGGTGCACAATGCACTTAATGCAGAAAGTGCTTGCACTGAAGTATCATTGAAGGGAAATGCAGTGGAGGGAGCAGTGTTCAGCACTGTTCTGGCATTTTGAACTCAAACCAGACATTTCCATCCTCACAATAAAGAATTAAAAAAATATGAATAACAGGTTTTTCTTTGGACTTCTGAAAAGTTCTTGAAAATTCTGCGCATGCGAACCTTTAGGAAAACTGAAATTGAAATAAAGATAAGCTCGATGTTTATATAATAAAACAAAACCCAGAGCCAAAACTTCATAAAACCACGGAAATTTGATGGTTCTAACACTGTTCTTTGTCAAACACCACGCATTCAGGATTTGTATTTTCCAACTGCCATCTGGAATTCTGTTGTTTTTTTTTTACTTTAAATGCATAATGGAGCATTGTACCTTCATGTCCTCAGGCATTTTTGCTCATTTGTTTGTTTTTAAACAAGGAAAGCGTACAGATAATGACTGGTTATGATTACCAAGAAATACCTAAAGAAAATGAGTTTTTCAAAATGTTCCATCCAAATGCATTAGCAATTAGAATCTCCTCAAGTTTCCATTAGTCTGTCAAAATAAGAAATAATCTTATAGCAGCTCTGCCTAAAACTTAAAGATTGTCACATTGATTGAATTTCAAAGTATACACTTACAAATTCGTAGTCTCCATCCTGTGGTACTTTCCAATCAGATGAATTTTTTGTCTGACCAGACACATTCTTCCCAAAGCTATTGATTTGATTCTCCTTCTCCTTCTGCTCAAAATATTCAAGGAATGATGGTTTGGCTGGCTGCATTGTTTCATCCCTCCCTGGAAATATTAAAAATAAAAACCACAGTTGTTTTAAAAAATATATTTTCAGTTATAATACCTTACATTGTATCCAAAAGTGATTTTAATTTTTTACCATGCTCTAATCACAAAAGACTGCTAAAGTACTGCTGCTGCTGAAAAGCAGCTGGAGAAGGGAAGCTTAAAGCCCACCACACGAGTGATTACAATGCTGGAGGCCTTGGCCTCTCGACCTGCGGTCCGTCCATCACAGCACCCTATCAGGTAACAGCTTCATGCACTGAATGCTACAACTAAACCACTTACCAAGTAAAGAGGCTGGGTTTTTTTCACCCCAGCCAGGTAGAATATGGAAAGTTCCAAAACTAAACAGCATTGATTTACAAGCAGAAACTCATCTTTATATTTACAAATGGAACAGTACAGAAACAAGGCTTTCAAAGACCAAGTTACCATATAAATATCACATAACTTTCCTTGGGTAGAAGTAGTCAAGTTCTACGTTTCTTGGGTAGAAAGAAATAATTAGCTTGCAAAACTGCTTCTTTTTCTTTTCTAAACAGTCAGTTAGCAAGGTTTCAAGTTTACTGCCCTAGTTGTCTTTTTCTAAGTTAATTCCTTAGAACACATATTTAGTGGATTACTTGAATAAGCCAAACATACAGATTAACCATTTAATTCTAGATTGCATTTAAGAAACTTGTGGTAGTAAGAAATGGGCAAAGGTACAAAAAGAGACAGAGGAATCAAAATAATGCCCTAAATATAAATACTTTGATTTTTAATGGCAGGTCTCAGAAGCCTCCCAAGGACCACTCTCAGTAAGAGTTCACCCATCCTGATGGGAGAAGGTTATAGCTAAGAGCACCAAGCTTTAGCACAACTAGATTTACATGATTCATATTTGAATGCAGGGCCAGAAGTTCCCAAGTCAAAGCAGATCCCCAGTGCTGTTTGGAGAGAGGAGCTGGGCTCCAGCAACGGGGGCAGCTTCAGCTGGAGGGTGACAACGGCACAATAGGGAAGGAAGTGGTAAAAAGTTAAGAGGATGAAAATACGGATTCCTAGCACAGCATAAAAGCCAATACAGGAAGAACACACAAAATTTAACTTCACAGCAAGTAAAGACCAAGACTTTCACTATTTCCAAAGGAAGATTTCTTTACTAGCACAACCGGTACAGCATCAGATGCTGCTCAGGCTACTCGCACTTAAAACTGGCTTGGCCTCTGAGTTACCGTACAGTGAGTATCTTGTGAAGAGTCTCAATCGAAATGAGGAGGCAGACTTGCACAGAAAACACAATTTAACAGGGCTGCACCACAAGACTATGACAGCTGCAAACACAGCTAAAGACTGCTCGCAGCTTAATGCCATGGTGCTGCTTTTTATGATAAAATGCTTCACAAAAATCTGTGAGCATAATGGAAGTAAGCACTGTAACAAAACCTAGTAAAATGTTTTTGTTCTGATAAAGTATAGTTCTCTAGTAGCAAAGTGGAGTAGGTTAAAAATACTGGAAATGTATGCTTTGGGCAATGCAGAAACCATTATTTTCAGAAAGCAACATTAGGACTAGAGTTAATAGAAAAATAGCCTAATTCTGGACTGTGGAAATAAGTTCACTGTCAAATGCCATACATTTGAAATAAATATAATCTGTCAGACAGGCAATCAACTAAAAGATTAGAGCTTCAGACCAGCATACAGGGGACGGAGCCATCCTTTGAGGGGTTTATGGGGTCTGTGTAAGGCTGAGACTTTCCTTCAAGAATCTGTGCAAAAAGCCGGCTATCACAAGACAGTCCTCACTGAGGACATTTTGCAGGGCTTTCCTCTTCAGAAAGTATTAGCTGCTCTGAAAACCCATTAATAAATAATTGCTGAATATTATTCTTGCTCATAAAATTGCCATCCAGTGATCCAGATCTGCCATCTCTGTCAGATCCTCAGACAAGTGTACAAATTCCTTGCTCAGCTATGAGATACTTTAGGAAATTATTTGTCTATAGACATGTTAAACACAGAACAAATTTCCACAAAGTATGCGAAATCTTGGCAGGATATTTGGGTTGTGATACTGAGAGAAGTGTGGTTCTACACAGACTGAAATGTGACAATGCATTTAGAAAAAGCACTGCACCCGACTGCCTCTCCAGGGTCAGCTAAGAGCTCAGGCATGAACAGGAGTGCTTAGACTTTTGCACTATGACAGCTGGAGCAAAGACAAATTATTCTACCCTTGGCAGTAGCTCCCCTTTTTAAAAAACAAAGCAAACCAAAAACCTCATCATACAGAATTAGAGCAAGAAAGACACCTTCAGACAGGCTGCGTGAAGGTCAGTCAAGAAACACGTCTGTGAAGTGGAGAACAGATTTGCTGTTGGGAATAATTACTGAAATACAATAGCAATCCAATTACTGCTAAGTGATGAAACATTTATTTATAATGAAGTAAATACACCCCTTGTATCCTGCTGCAGTCCAGCCTGCCTGAAGCAGGAGGTAAGTTGTTATGGCCAATCATGGCAATGTTTAACACCAACAAATTTTATGAAAAAAGAGAAAATCATAACTACCTAGGCTAATCTAGACACAGCTTACTGACAGCCTTAGTCTCGGTAATTCAGGCTTCTTAAGAAGAAAAAAAATTTTAAAAAATCTAAACCAAGCTTGTACTGTATGTTTTGAAAACAAACATTTGCAGCACAGGAGACTTTGAAAGTGAACGTTCCACTCCAGTGACATTGGCTTATTCAATTCTTTTCTATTTAGTTTTGTTCTAAAAGAGACCATTTGCTCACACCAGAGCTTAATTCAGAGTCACTTAATATTTCCCCACATCCTGTATTTTATTAAGAACAGCAATATTTGTAAATGACTAATTACATCTACTGAACAACAACCTATTGTAGCATCACTTAATTATCAAAATACATATCCAAACCCAAGGTTTATTGCATAAAACTTCCGTTTTCATGCAGAAATGAAACAGACAAAGGAAGCAGCACATGAAGTGGCAGTGGTAGTTTATAATCCTGAAGAGTACAACTGGATTTTCAGCCCCACCAGTACAAGTGGCTGAAATGCAGCAGAAGGCTGACCAGGACAAAGGGGTCTCTTGCTGCTGCCTCCCACCCAACAGGCCCAGTCTCCCCAGCAAAAGGAGGGGAGGAACGGTCTGAACTGCAGCAAGGGCAGCACAGCTGAATGTAAGGAGGAAAGTTTTCACAATGGGGATAGTTGTGCAATGGAGCAGGGCTGGAGAGATTGTGCAAAGCCCTGAGCAACCGGACCTGACCTTGCACTTGGTCGCAGCCAGCTCACAGGGAACCAGACCGGCCACCTCCAGGGGTCCCTGCTCTGCCCAAGCCAAGCTTCTCTGCATCTCACACTGCTCACACCCGCTGTCAGCAGCCTCTAACCTTGCAGTCACCTCAGGCCTTTCAAATGTGTGCAAGAATCTACATTCAGCTTCAGCCACCGATTTTAGAACATTTCAACACATCAACATGTAACATTGCATCTTTGCGTAGTGGTTTAGTTTCTTTTTTTTTTTAACTGATTAAAATAGATTGCTAACTAACAAGGAATGGAAAAAAAAGACAATATAAAGTGAAAAATATCCAGAAGACAGATCCAAAGTGTCTGAAAATGTAATTGCTGCTTTAATCTCAGTGGGGGTGCGTATGCAGCAAGACTGACAGAAACGCTCCTGGAGACAGAAAGACATTACACCAAATCAATTACCATCCCAGCACAACTCGATTTCTTTTCATCAATCTTAGCACTTAACAGCAGTGT
This sequence comes from Mesitornis unicolor, assembly GCF_000695765.1. Lineage (NCBI taxonomy): Eukaryota > Metazoa > Chordata > Aves > Mesitornithiformes > Mesitornithidae > Mesitornis > Mesitornis unicolor. The sequence continues at coordinate 19,747 of NW_010170943.1, read as the reverse complement.
CATCTTTCCAAAGATGATCTGCTATTAATTCAACACAAGCATCACACCACTATATCTTTAAGATTTTGATAACAGGCAGCCGAAGACAAAAATCGATCACCGCTATTTGCAGAAGCAGATGCTGCTGAAAGATGACACCGCACAAAACGTGTCTGTGCCAAAAAGCATTTAACTTCCTAGTTTTATAGCGTTAGACGAAAATATGAACATTTGACAGAAAGTGAGATCACAAGCGTGGCAGAGAAGAGCCAAAGAGAAGAGAAGGTCACCCTGCAGTGACACGAAAGGCTTCACCATGCATTTATTTTGGAACCTAAAGAGTTGCTCATAAGGATGAGCTGCGAGAGCTCCTTGGAGCCATTAACAGTCTACCATTTAGAGATGCAGTCATCTTTTTAGGAGCTGTATTAATTACACAAATGGAACACCACCGCTCTGCTGGAGCCGCTCCAGCTGACTGCAGAATTGCAGGTTTGGGGTAGCTGTATCCATACAGGAGTGCTCGGGTTCAGCCTGCCGGCGGTGGAGAGCAGCAGCCCTCTGTGGAAAACTCGTAAGTGCTGCCAGGTGTGAAGTCACCTTTAGAAAAGTATAGGAACATCAGTAGTGCTGTGTGTGAGAACAGAGAAAGATGTGAAATTGGTGGGTCCAAAGATGCAGAATGCTATCAGTTGCGAGCAACAAATATTCCCTTGTACTTTGATTTTTTTTAAAGGAGTTTACTACTGATTTCAGTAACTGTGTTACCCCTTCAGCACTGGAAAGCAAAGTCTAACTGCCTGTGGTACCATGCAAGCTGGGGCAGTACTTACCCAGGCACAAATAGCCTGTACAAGCCAAATGACAGCTGATAGATACAACACTGCAAGACGCCAGCAAGGCCACAGCAGCCGCAGCCAGTGGCATCACATACTGGATCCTCTCCTCTGCTGTGCTACACAAACAGCAAGTTTTAAGGAAAAAACTAAACCAACAATGTGCTCCCTCTCTGAAAACGTCACCTGTCTGAATACTTGAGGGAATGGAAGAGGTCAGTCTTAGTGGCTGACTGCAGCAGGTGGACCTTCTTACACCCAGCAAAAGAGGAGAGAGAAGGTGTGAAGAGCCTTTGAGAAACTTCTACTTCCATATGATGCTGCAGAGAAAGGAGAATGATAAAGCAGAAACAGCACAGTCAATTAAACCAGCAAGAGATTTACTTTCTTTTCCAGCAGTAAAAAATATCCGTGAAACCAGATCATTCGGTATCATCCAGTCCCAGAAATCAAAGCACTCATTTTGTTGATTTTGTCAAATTAGCTCTCACAATTGAAAATTTTCAGAAGCTCCTGAACTTCAAAGGATGCCTTCAAAAGGGAAGTGGGATTTACAAAGACCTGCTATCTATCTGAACAAGCTTGCTGAGTAATGAAACTAGAATTTCTGCTCTTCTCTAAAATTATTCTTCTCTACTTAAACTTGACAGCAGAAGAATCCTTGTTTTGCTGTTCTTTCCTCTTGAAAGAGATCGCAATTATCTACCTGGAGTGAATTCTACAGTCAAAGCTTGTCATGAGAGAGAAAGATAACCTCAGGAACACATTTTGTGTGCTCTTCACTCAAGTCAGTTAAATTAATACACTTAATACTTAAAATAATTATTCTTGAAGCCACGGTGTTAGATTTCCTTCCTTATATCATAAAAATAGGAGCTAAAGTTGTGGCTGGAAACAGTCAGATCATGCTACATAGTCATCTACAAAGAAGGAAATGTAAATGAACAACAGTGAAGTGACCAATGACAATATTAGTGACATCAAGCTAAAACGTGATACTTGGTACATGTATATGTATTTGTCAAGACTTCAGGAGGCTGCAGCCTTTAGAAAGACAACTGGTCTCGGCTCAGGAGAACACTGGTGTTAGTGAGAATGAGGTGTTGGGAGCAACAAAACAAAAACGTTTAAGTTGCCTTGTGCTAGGAAAGTGTCGTGAATGCCCTGCACAAAGCTCAGGAAGCTGCACCCCTGTGAGCAGGAGCTGAAAACAGCTCTGCAGAGATGCAGAGAGGAGCACTCATGTTAATTTTAAAGAAAGCAGAGCTACCACTGCCTTTAGTCAGACTTAATGCCAGAAAGGATCATGCCCTGGGACAAGCAGCACAGTGTTTCTATCACATCCAAGCTCACACAGTCCCTTTCACAGAGGGATCAAGATCTATTGTAAAACAATTGGTTTGCTGTATCCTTGCTGGTCTCCTGGAGTTATAAACCCTCTCATTTCCAGTCAGAAGTTTATGATAGCCAGCATACACGTACTTGTTCATGATCAAGCCTCAGCTCTTCAGCATTCAAACCATCATCCTCTACCGTGTTCACCTTCCTTCCTCGCCCTTTTAAAATGTATTTTTGGTAGGAGTTCTCATATCCAATGTCACCTTTGATTTTGGTGGTCTAAATAAGCACAGATTCTTCACTGACTTCTCACGTAACAGGCTTAGTCCCCCGTAGTCTCAGCCAGCTTCTGTCTGCTTTAGATTGAATTTAATAGCTTTAAGACTGAAAATGCACACACATTTAGGATGCACAAAACAGCGCCTGACGATTACGTGCAAACAACACTTCATTAATATTAAATTTCAAATGGAATGGCAGTTTTATTTGCTTCGGGCTGTTTCTTAGATATCACAGATGAACTTTAGCAGCTGGACAGCATAATTTGTACAGTATGAACAGGACTGAGTCATTTTATGCAGCAAAGCAGAGAGATGCCAGTTTATTCAACCAGAGCAAAAAGTGCTCCATCATTAATGAAGTCACCCCATGGCAGCACAAGCTGAGATTGCCTCACTTTAAAAGGGGACCACATAACACTTGGTATCTTTTGAAGCTTATGAGTACAAGTCTTCCCATAATTATGTCCTATTTCAAATGAAATCAAAGCAGAACATACTTGACAGGTCCTGCTATTAAGAAGGAACTCCTAAATGACCATAAAAATCAATGCTAGCTATCCTAACTAGTCTCTTTTAATGAACATAAGACATCAAAGTCATCTAAGGAAAAAAGTACCAACAGTCATCCAAAGCTGTGGTCTGTGTACTTGAGGACTCTCTGAAAGAGGAGGAAATCCTCACAGTAATGAAATACAAAAGGAGGTTACCTCCTTTTAGATCTCTTTTACATAAAAACTCAGAAAAGATTATAAATACATAGCAGCTTTCTTCCTCCATCACAAATTTTCCATGGACACCTTACATCTTTCACCTCGTTAGCTTGAATTGCTAATTTAGCCCGGCAACCACAGTACATGACATGGGCAGCAGGACGTGAGGGTGCATCAGGAAAAAGGTGAACATTTATGTCATGTCCTGCATCATCTGGCTCAGGTTCTGGTGGATCTTAATGAGAAACCACCTCGTTGACAGGGATGCAACCTTCAGGTCCAGCACACTGTAGGTAACAACTCAGGCTCCCCAAATGCCATATAACCAAGGAAGCATTTGCTAACACCCTTTCTGTTCATAACCTGGAAACTCATTTGCTTCTCTAGAGAGAACAGAGCACAACACGGCAATGAACATGTTTTTCCTGAAGCTTGAAAATCTGCTGGTAAAAAGAAAGTTGGTTTTAAACTTCTGCAACTAAGGAATTCAAGAGTTTAAGAGTTTTCCTTATTTCTGCTCAGGAGGAAAGCTTTCTCCAGGATTTATTTTGATCCAGCAGGAAGCGAGTTTATTCTTAGAAGAGACAGGTAGGTTACAGTTTGACTATATGCGCAAATGTATGCAGGTGTATAGGACAGAGATAGACTTACTAAGTGATTTACTACTACTCTGTCTCTTGGCTGAGTCTCCTGAATCAGGAGACTCAACTCATCTCCTGCCTCCAGTACGACTGTCAGTCATACTCATCTTCCTCAAGGCAATGCTTCTGTCCAGAAAAAAAATAAAATTCCCCTACTATCTATCTATCCCCTACCATCACAAATGCAGGGATTCTTGAAAATAAAGTGTTCGGAACAGCAGAAATAGCTGTGTTAAACATATGCATCTCTTTCTCCGATTTCAGGGTGTCTGAAAATACAAATATTAACAGATGTTTAACTTTCTCCTAGCATTAAAGCTTTGTCAAATATTCAGGACAGTGAAAAGTGGACAGGGATCCAATTCAGACCCCAGACAACTTTCCTTCATGCTCCAGTCTGCACAGAACCCCTATTTCAATTATAGCACACTGCCCAGAAAGTCCAGCAGGCTCCCACCACTCAAACTGGAAAAACAAAGCCCACAGCAAAAACGCAACAACAAAATGACAGCACATATAACAACTCCCATGGCTCCCAAATCCTGTCTGCATGGCCACACAACCAGGCTGGCTGCTGTTTAGGTCAAGTTTGCCAGCAAGGCTGCTATTAAGATAAGAGTCAAAAAGTTACACAGCTAAAAGACTTAACTGTGAAGATTTATATTCTCCATACCTCCAGAGGCAGTGCAATGCTTCTTACAGCTTGAGAAAAATGTAATCAATGTAGGTGTTTCTATAAACAGTGTGTCATTTAAATGCATAACACTAAAAGTGTTTTATGGTCCAATTATGCCTAAATGGACCGATTTATTTTAAACACAGAACTGTACCACTGGACATTAATAAGTAGTGAGAAGCTGCTATGAAGAGCTATAGTCTACAGAGAAAAACAGAGGCAAAACACAGCCAATAACTTTGATGTACACGTGATATAAATCCTGACAAGATGTGGAGCTCCTCTCTATAGTACCTGCACCAGCCATTTGGATAACATGCATCCGCACTTTTTTGAGAACTACTGATATTACACCACCTATAGGTACCTCAGCTGAATACCAGTAATACTTTATTCAATATTAATGCAATCACCAAAACCCTCTGCCATACACATTCATTCTATTGTCCACGTTAGAGCTTTTACAGGCATTGCTTTACATGAAAAATTACAGGTTAATTAGGAGACAAAAAGTTTGTTGAGTCTTGGCAGTAACACTGCTCTGGTTTAGGTTTAAGTGTCACCCACTGGATGCCTCGCAAAGCCACCAAGACTAACAAGCTTACTCTAAATCATTTTTCTAATAGGAAACTGGCAAGTTTGCATCTCAGCTCATTTGATTTGCTAATGAAACCCAATCTTCCCTCAAAAGGGGAAATATCTTTTAAAAAGGAGACAATCATGCTCAGAAGCATGGGCATGGCAAAAGTATAACAAAACATAAAGTTAGGGCTGGTTTGAGTTAAGAATTAAGCCTAAAATTTCTTGCTTTAAACATTCACAAGCTATTAAGAATTTTTACCTGCACATTACATTATCAAGGTAGAGGCAACAGTGGTATGAGAGCTTCTGGTCTGCCTCTGCACCAGCTGCTCCACTGAAAACCCCACACCCACAATTCTTCTCCTCTCTCCAAATCCCTCATTCGTCTCTACCCAAAAACCAGACAAGCTCAACTCACGCCACTCTTGGCAGTTCTACATTCCCCAGTGTCATTTTATTTGGTGTTTAAACAAGGAAGAGGCCCTTTAACACAGAAAATAGGACGGATTATAGTACTAGACAAACTAGATCCTATTTCACTTGGATCTGATCATGTTGCAGAGTCCAAGGAAGGCAATACGTTTATCTGCTTACTATAAAATTATGTTCCACTCTTTAAATCGAAGAGACAAACTCACGCCAAATTTCTATCTAAAGACCTACAGCAAATAAAGCAGAAAAAATAAAAAATAAGCAAAAGAAAGCTGCACTATTTACTATATATTCTCTCATAGAAAAATTAAAAGAAGAGGATTTTGGACATTCCCAGTTCAAAAGTTATTCCAGCTCTCAAGCACAATGGAAATGCCTGTTATTATAAATGATTGCTCATCTGTAGTTCTTCAGCTACTTCCAAGGTTTTCCTGGAACAGTTTAACTGCAATCCATAAGTAATACGTTAGCAATCGATTTATACGTAAAACGTGTCACAGCACAATTTAGTATCTGCGGTTTCAGGCAATCACTTGAGTGCTTTCAAAACGTGTAACAGAGTGTCACAGTGACATTTTTAATGCTGCCTGAATATTTATGTTGAGTGCCCAGAAAAAAGCCAAGCAAATTAAAGAATTTAAGGAAAGAGAATTACAGCTCAATTGACTACAAAACAAAACTTCCCCTACAATGTACAATACCAGAATTTAAGAATGTTTTTCTTCTGAGTCTGAAAAGTCATTAATTGGTTTATACAAGAATCACTTTCAAGGCTCTCTTAAGTTGTTTTCTAGAGATTTCGAAAACAATCCTGTCTGAAGCATCATATTTCCATATCCTATAAACAGTCTTTACATTATAAAGAAATAAGCAAACCAAAAACTGGTAAAGAGATGGATTTTTTTCCTATTAGGAGGAAAGGCTAGAACACAAGCTCAGAATTCTGCAGTTAAAAAACCCAAGACACCCAGAAAACCTAAATTCTCCTGCTTATGCCATGCAAGAAAAAAATCAGAACTTTTTTAGTGACTTAAAAGAGGCTTTATTGTGAGTCATAACACAAGCTGTCAGTGAAATACAGACTTCTTTAAAAATATGTATCAATGAAGCTTCTTCAAACTCCGTGGTTTCCAAACAGGATTATTACATTTATATTTAAGATTGCTCCAGAGAGTTCTGCAGCAGGCTGATGAGCTCTGCAGTTAAATTAATTTAACTGAATGTTAAGAGAACATGAATATGGAAATGGCAAGCTGAAAAATGGAGCTAAAGCAATCCAGATGAAGGGCAAGCCGCTCAAAGGCACTGCCTTGCAAGTGCATCCAAGACACAACGACAGAATTGCTGTGCAACAGCAAAAATGTCAGCATTATTCTACTGGGGAATAAGGTGTTAAGGAAGAGTTAAGTTTTAGCCTGGTACTATCATTTTCATTAACATCAGGTTTTTTGGAATTAAAGTTATTAAAATGCAGTATAACCTGCAGCCGAGAGCGCGCTGAGTGCAGCTGGGTTTCACTAGACACTGCTGCACTGAACTGTCAACATGAAAGCAATACCAGCATCAAACACCACTTGCACCCAGGGTCTCCAAAAGCTGCCTCCAGAATGCAGAGCTGCTCAAGCACATCTGATGCAATACGCAGCTTTGAATACTGCTACACAGCAGCAATTGAAGAACAAAGTGTTTTTAAGAAGTCTGAAATCTAAGAGGGGTTTAAAATAAAAAACTACTTTCTAGTCACAGAGCTCTACAGCTCTTAGAGCTTGTTCTGGAACTCCCTCTTGAGGTTAGAGACTGCACTATATTAAAGACACTGCAATAGCCTCAGAACCAATTCTACTCAAAAGGAGAGTTTGTCCTTGCAAAAGAGATATTATCAAAGGCATCTCCTCAAAATGCTGTACTCCAGTTTGCAGAGAGATGCTTTTGAGTTGCAAGTACTGCAATCTTAAAAAGAGGGTAAGAAGATAAGCACATCAAGCACAGGAAGATAAACTGAGGAGGCGCTTTACTTACACGCCTTTGGTAGCCAACACAGGAGCACCACAGACAGCAGAACCTCAGCTCATGAAATGGAAGAGCACACACTGACGATGAGAAACTAACAGTGGTGTCTGTCTGTAAAGCAACAGCAACTTCACTTGGTTTACTGAAGGCTGTTAACATGTCCCATTCTTTGGGTGACCTTTTAAGCTACTCTAAGCAGCCAACATCTTGCTAGAGCTACCTTATTTCACAAAATCCTATGGCATTACCCCAGTGTCTTTGTTGCCACAAACTGGCTGACAGCTCTGGTTTTTAATGTGCTGACTCAGTGTTTGCCAAAGTTTACAAAACTCCCTAAACAAGTTCTGCTGAAATTTTACTCTCAAAAACAGTTCTTTCCACAAGCTCTAGTTATCCTTCCCCAACACAGAAATTCCCAAGAAGGATGTTTCCAAACTCCTGTTAAATTTTATTTTCCTTCTCAGACAACAGCTGAAGGTTAAAAATCAGATGGCCAAGGAAGTCTTCGGAGGCAGTGCAAGAGCCAAAAGAACAAGCCTTGCCTACAAAGGTCATATTTTACTAACACTGAGTCCCCAGCTCAGCACTTTCCTCGGTCCTTGAACAAGCATCCACGCTGGCCACCTGAGTCATCTATGTCTACCTCTGCCTCAATACTGTCCAGACTACCCAGTCAGTCGGAATGGATTTCTATGAGTACTCATAATTCAGAAAAGATTCTTTTTCTTATAGTCATACTTTTCTAGGGAGGTTCTTTCCTTGCTGTCCCCTTCATAAGGAAAAAAAAACCACCAACAAACCGTTTTGAACCCTGTTCCAGATCAAGCTGTGAAGTCTTCCACAGACTATCAGGGATCAAAGTAATATCATTTTAAATCTCACATCCTATGACAAAGTTTGTTGTTTTAGTAAGATTTTTTATTTTAGGGTGGAATGGATTTCAACTTGAATGTCTCAGAAAAACAACACACGGTTTATTCAGTTGTCCTTACCAACCAAAGTAACACTAAAGAAACACACAAGTGTAGATGCTAGCTCCTCCCACTGCATGCCTTGCTGGTTTTGAAATGTGCAAGATATCTGTCATTTCATATATAATGAAATATATACATTTGATGCATCAGTTCTGAAACAAAATGCCAGGTTACAGCCAGATCATCTTCTAAAGCAACACAATTTTTTTTAGTCTTAACTCTATGCTAGTCTCCCTCCTCTACGTTCTGTGAAAAAGACAAAACAGACAAAAAAGAACCAACAAAAAACCCCATACTAGCTAGAATCACATCTTACTCAATCAGCACAGAAGCTTGTGGAAATTGTGCACAACTCAGCTATACCAAGTGCAAAATCAAAAAGAATGGCTTGAAACTTGGACCTAGAAAGGGTCCCTCTTCTCTACTGCCAGAGGACACTGACCTAAGAGTTTTAGTTTTCTACAACAGAAAGACATCACAATCAGCTACTAAAAATACCAAGGCAGGTTCAGAATACACATCATAGCCCACTGGAGGTCCTGAGTAATATTCTAGAAGTTAAAGATGTTTTTTTACTTTTCATGGTGCCCTCCTCCTCTTCCTCCTCTGTGTTGATGACCATTGTACCCAGCTGGGATTCCAAGGTGCCATCATGCTCTATCATTGTGTTGGCTCCATCACTCATCGTGTTGACAGCTCTTATGGTACCAGTTTCATCTCCGCTCGCCCTCACCATGGTACCTGAATCAGCTTCATCTTCTTCCTGTACAAGGATGCCATAAATACATTTTTACTGATGGTGGTGAAGTCCCATGAAGAATGTCTGTATTTCAGGACACCAGCAAGGATTGATAATTCAGAGATTTTTACAAATACACATAGAAGCGACATTTTGTTTTACACATTTAGTTCTCTCCCTGTCATCTCCAAACAGGTAATAAAAAGTCTTCCTACTTTTCTACCAGCATGATAAATAAGAGAAGAAATAAATAATCAGCAGAAGCTTCTCAATGCAAGTTGTGTCTGATTTTTGAGCTGGTGACCTATCTGTAACAGTAGATTGCAATACTAATTCAGTCATCAGTTTTTCTATTCGTGTTGTCAGTTTTAATAGTTGATCTAAAACCGCTACGCCAAATGGTACAGTTCACTGGGAAGTCATTGATTATTAGACAGCAACAAGTCTAAGTCTGGATTACATGTGGAACACCGAAGAAAGACAACCACCCTATTCTTTAGGTCTCTGTCTACATTTAGATAGTTTATTTGCTATAAACTTCAGAAGCACTGAAGAAAAATTAACTTCATTTGCAAACCTCTAAAAATGAATTACATAAATCAGCAAAGTCTAGTCATTTTTTCAGATTAAAATTATTTGTTTTATTTTCATTTGTTAACAGGTACTAATATGATAGAAGTTTGAATTATCGCTGTCAAGGCTTGAGAAACTGACTCTGTAGGAAAACAAAAGTTCCTGAAACTAATTCTGGTAGGACAGCTTCTTGGCAGATAGTTATGTTAGCCAGAGATAGCAGTTGCATTAGGAGGTGTGTGCTTCACTAATCATGTATTGTGATTAGGATCTTATTAAGAACGAGGCCAAAATTTCCATAATCTATTTAATTTCTTGGAAATGTGGCCCAGGTATCCATCTACAAGAAGTCACTTCCTAGGTTAACAGTGGAGTTTCTAGGCATCTCACTCTGGATGAGATGCTCATGTTTTGTTTTAAGGATAAAGTTCACTATTCTTTATGTGTGACCATGGGTTACTGATGCAGAGAAGTGCGAGAGGGAAAACAGAGGTCTCGCACATCCAGCTGTAATACTCCATATCAGCGTCACTGAAAGAAAGAAGCACACCCCTCCACGTTCTGGTGTCCCATACATGTTAGCTGTTCTGTCAAGGGTATCTTTATAATTTAATTCCCAACCTCAAAACCTATAGCAAGAGGAGAAGAAAACTACATGAGATGTTAATGGAGGAGAAGTAATTTTATGTGGAGATAAGTGGGCGAGAGGAAGTAATAAATATGTTAGCTATGCATCATTTAACAAAGGACTATGGCAGAAATTTCCACAGGACTTGGGAAGTGCTTGGGAACACTTTTCTGCTAGCAGACACGGAATAGAGAAGTCTTGGGAAAACACACACACCGACGGAGACTACTCAACTCCACTACACAGACACCATCTCTCAGCAATGGGACTCCAGATCAGTCAGAACTGGAGGAGAGAGGGTGAGGACAACACTTCCAGAGTCAACATCATGGCAACATGACCAATAAAGTTACCTCCACACTGAATAAATAGGCGGTCCTAAACTGGAAAACCAGATGAACAATGTCACCATGACAGATACTGTGGACCATGCTGTTAAGTCTAACCTCTGAAAAGGACTGGCATACAATGCCTTTTGTTGCCCATTTCATTTATTCAGGTTGAAGTAGGCAGAGGCTCAAAAAGCAGCTTTCAACATGCTTTCCATATTCACATGCTGTAACCACCAAAACAAGGAGCCCAAACTCAAATTCACAGCAATCCCCTGAACACTTGTCATGCCCTCACCTCAGGTTTCTGTCGGTTGCTCTTGTGCAGTAGAAAGTTTCTATAAGGGGGGTTCTAAAGCACAACAATAGTAAAACAACATAACACACTCATATCATAGTGCATCACAGATGATATTATTATTTTATACTAGGAGAGCAGTCCAAGACCTGAATCTACAATGAAAAAATTCTCATTACTGCATAAATAATACAATGCAACTGAGAAAATTTATCAAGTCTTTTGCATACACTACTTTGTAGACCCATTAAATCACAGGTCTCAGATACACTCTAAGCTAAACAGTAAGCTGTACATGCTGGCTATCCCACTCAGATACAAAGACAGAGCAGGGACCAAGCATCAAGTTAAGCACTCTAAGTAGAAAACTTGAGAACCAAGTCAAATCAATGGGCAATTGGACAAAATATTGCAAAAGATAAAAACCAAAGCAGCAAGCTTTATGAAAGGAGCAAAAGTTTGAACTTCGTAAACTGATGTAAACTACTCACTGAATTTTCTTCATCATCTTGATCTAGTTCACGTTGTTGCGCCTCTTGACGTTTCAGCTTGATGTCCATTGCTTCATTAATCAAGTCCCGGAGAATTGACACTCCTTTGGCACTTTTAACAAATGGATGCTGAGAAGCATTTTAAAAACAAGTAAGCACTGCATCCATACCAAGATACAACAGTAAAACACTGTTACTATGGCTTACTTGCAATCAAAATCAAAGTTTAACTGGTTACTAAAGTAAAATCCAGTATTTCTGTTTGGCACTGGAGGGAGACCTCCCACTCTCCAAACAAGCTCATGTTGCCAAGGCTCTACTGCTATGAGACCTTGGGCTCCTTCCTCTCCCATAGCTTGACTAATTTCTTTCCTTAACAGTTTTGCTTCTGAGAACCAGTAACAGATTATCACCATGTCCAGGCCATTCTGAACAATTACTTTCATTTAGCCTCCTCTTTTTAGTGTTTTAAGAGGTAGTTTCTTGGCAGTGCTGGTGACAATTTGAAAGTAAGAAAAACTCCAAAAGCCAAAAAAAGAAAACAAAACTCGGAGAAAATAAAAGTAGGAAGTTGATGTTAGACTGGTTCTTAGAGAAGAACTGAAAAGTTGAAGTTGAGTGTAAGACTTTTAAAATCAGATATTAAAAAAGTAAAATCTGTAGTGAGAAGGAGCAGCAAGAAATGAAACCAACATCTCAGACACGCAGCACTGCCTACCCTAGCAAGCCTTCTCTAGAGCTTATGTTCCTGTAAGAAAAGGCAGACCTGCAGAAGCTGTGTTGCAGTGGCACGCTGCTCCGGGCTCTTAACAAGACACTGCTTTACAAAGTCCGTAAAATTGTCTGACCACAGCTCTGGTTTCCGGAACGTTGGAGGTGGATTGGTAGGAATCATAAAAATTGCCTGAAAATAGAAGAATATTCCAGATTTCCAAAAAAAGTGTAAAGCTTTCCAACAATACAACATAAAGACACAGACATACACTGGTATGCAAGTAGCAAGAAATCAGACTTTTCTCACTAGATGCTTACAGTTCTGCCTGAGCTATTACATGCCCCCAGATGTTGTGAATCTGTCATTTTCAAATCTTAAAAAATAGTAATTGCATAAAAAAACCTCAAAGCAATGCTTTGGATAATACAGCTGAAAACATGTTTCTTCACACACAACAGGGAGCTGCTGCAATGTCTTAACAGAAGAAGATCATGATTTTCCTTCCCATGCAGATTCTCCTTCAAAGACCTGTTTTTCATTTAACCAATAGTACAAAGAACTGACAGAAAATAAATAATTTAATCTAAATTAAAAGCAAGATGGCATGTTGATATGTTATTCAGAGAGCTATAATAGTAAAACCTTTCCATACAGCAATGCATTTTAATAGGCCACAGTTCTTACCCTCATAGGATGAATATCTGCATATGGTGGTTTGCCTTCAGCCATTTCTATTGCAGTGATTCCCAGAGACCAGATGTCTGCAACACAATTATAGCCAATTTCTTGAATCACTTCTGGAGCCATCCAAAATGGGGTCCCTATAACTGTGTTCCGCTTTGCCATGGTGTCCTGAGAAGAGCAGGATAAAGATCCAGACAATGGCAATTGTGTAAGCCCCAAACATCCACTAATGAATTACCATCCTAATTATTTTCCACTTGCATGCATGCACATTATTAGACTCAGCAAGACTGTGATATGAAGGGTTGCAAAGAGGAATTGAAATGTGCTTACAGAAGCTACAAATATCCTGAAGAAACCAGCAAATGCTATTGCAAACCATAGCTTAGGTGTAATGGCTTCTAGAAGCTCTGTTCTAATCTCTTGCTGGTTTAGCATCTCATTATGTTGATGGAGACTGCTAAAAACCAGTTTAGAACAATTTTTCAAAGTCTCCACAAACAGGTGGAGGTTAAAAAGATAAACTGAAGTGTACACAACCATCTTGGTTTTACTTACTGTAAGTTGTCCTGCCACTCCAAAATCTGCAAGTTTAGCATGTCCCTCTGTATTTAGCAATATATTTCCAGCTTTGATGTCCCTGTGTATTTTCCTCATAAAATGCAGGTACTCTAGCCCTTTCAGTGTTGATTGCACTATTGTAGCAATTTCCTCCTCTGTGAGCTAAAGAAGAGAAGAGTTATTGCCAACCTATCAGTTTTTAAGATGTTATACTATTGTGTTTCAGTCTATTTTTTCCTGAGATTCACTAATTGCTATTTAATTGCCTTCACTAAAGGTTGCCATACTAATGGGAAATCAGTTAGCAACTTCCTGCATTATGTAGTAGAGCAAGATTAAAACTACCACATATATACACACATACTGTATTTCACATACCATAACCCTTTCTCAACTAGTAATTCTTATCTTGCAATAACTAAAGTAAGGCAAAGTAGAGTCTGCTATTCAGAATCAGTCTGGGTTTTCAAGAAAGCCAACAAACCAAAATCTGCTCCACCAATGACGCTATTCAAATAACCAAAACTCAATCAATGTGATCAGCTTTCTCATTTTCAGAGGAACAAAGGACCCACATCTCAAGTTATGGCCAAGTGTTGTGTCAGGCACTGAACACTGTGAGAATTGTGCCCAATCTCTTGAGCTACTGGACACCCATAGTTCCCATTCACACATTCAAAGGAGAAAGTACATACAGTTTTATTTCGTAATCGAATAATATCAGACACAGATCCAGCGCCGCAGTATTCCATTACTATCCACAGGTCTGTGTTCTTAAAATAGCTGCCATAATATTTCACCACATGAGGACTATGAAATGTGAAAAAGGAGAAAACAGAGAGTCAAATACCAGTAACCAGCATAACTGAATTAGCACAAAACACTGCAGAGTCCTCAAGTATGTTTCAGAAATTCAGAGTTGAAGTGCCACTAAAACCATAATCAAAAGTATCCCAAAACAGCCTGATCTTGCACAGGGCTACTGCAGTCCTCCTAGCCTCTTCCCCACAGCAGTGCTCATCTGACCTGCCAGTGAGTCAGTTCAGGGAGCTAAACCACCTGAAAATCAATCCTATAGAAATAAAGAGCAATTATCCTTCAGTCTGGTTTAACTCCCTGAACCGGATTACAACAAGGTCAGCGCTGTGGCAAGCGAGAAGGCCGGAAGAGGGGATGATAAGGTTCAAAGTTTGCTGGAAAATAGCTATCACGTTCATTAAGAATGCTCCCCCACTACCACATGCTCCGACTCCTTTCTACAATTTAGTTCAGGATGTATTTTAGGAAGCCAGTACAACCTAAGACTGTCTCTCACAGTTAGCTCTCCAGCTGTCCAAAAAGTCAACAAACTGTTAAAGGATATGGCTCAGAATAACCATCTGTTCTCTGGAAAAGGTAAAGCAGAAAACTAACAGAAAGACTGTTCCTGATCTTGTGGGAATGGAGCCAAAGAACAAAAGTGCACTTGATCTATTCTCTGCTGACTATTTTCTAATGAAAAACTGTCAAACGATCAAAAGAAAGTCACACTGCAGTGTCCCTTAATGCTTGCACAGACAATGTGATGCTCCAGTGATTCACTCCCTCTGCTGTTCATAACTGTAAGGTCTCATTTTAGGTCTTACAATGTTAGTATTTAATTCCTTTTAAGAAAGACATCTAGAAATGCTTTCCAAGTTACATAGTAAGATTTTTCACAAACAAATTATCAAGTTACATTGTGTGGTCTGCCACCAGTCACTTTCATTTAAAGACAGTGAGAGTGAAGTGCAATAGAGTGACTGAGACCACAGTTCTATATTGGTAAGGTAATTTATTTCAAAATTTAATTTTCCATGCCTGAAGTCCATCAAAGTAGTGTTTCTTAAGGCTAAATTCATAATACCAGAAGAAATCAGTGTATTTTAAACTTTCAGCCCAGTACACAAAGGGCTACAAAGATGATCAAGGGAGTGGAGCATCTCCCTTATGAGGAGCGGCTGAGGGAGCTGGGTCTCTTTAGTTTGCAGAAGAGGAGACTGAGGGGAGACCTCATTCATGTTTATAAATATTTAAAGGGTGAGTGTCACGAGGATGGAGCCAGGCTCTTCTCGGTGACAAACAATGATAGGACAAGAGGTAATGGGCACAAGCTGGAACACAGGAGGTTCCACTTAAATTTGAGAAGAAACTTCTTCTCAGTGAGGGTGACAGAGCACTGGAACAGGCTGCCCAGAGAGGTTGTGGAGTCTCCTTCTCTGGAGACATTCAAAACCCGCCTGGACGCCTTCCTGTGCAACCTCATCTAGGCGTTCCTGCTCCGGCAGGGGGATTGGACTAGATGATCTTTTGAGGTCCCTTCCAATCCCTAACGTTCTGTGATTCTGTGATTCTGTGATACACACTTTGAGAAGAGGTCTTCTGTACCTATGAGCTCCCCATCAGCTAAGTTACTACATCTTTTCCCAAAGGAAACATGCAAGGACAACCCAGAGAGCCAACCATCAGCCTGCAGAGCTGCCAGCAAATTATTCTGGGGATGCTCAGGTCAGCAGACTGCTTGTACCGCACTAGAACCTGTGCAGACAGAAAATGGCTGGGAAGGACAATTCCACCACCCAAGCAGATGACAACACACAGATTATGCACATGCAAGAGCAGTCATGCATTAGTGGCTCTCATCCACGTGCCCCGTAAAACCAACCAAACAAAAAAAACCCTCTTTTAACAGTTCTCTCCATACCAAGGTTTTTTAGCAGCCACTACCCCTTTGGAGACGGGAACTGCTGTTCTGGCACACCATCAAGTTACCACTGTTCAACAAGTGCTGGCACATCGGGAGAATCACAGTAACTGCACACACGCTCGGCTCTTTGCTGGCAGCAAGTGCAAGGTTATTCAACTTCACTTAATGCTCTCTTGTTGCAAGCTAAATTTTTGTTGTCTTACCTTTGCTTGGTTTAACACTACCCAAATGGTCAGTTACCATGACTCAGTTGCTACGAGGTACCTTGATCGTACAAGTCCTGCCTTTTAAAAAACATTTAAGGCAACATCATGGCTTTTATTTGAGTAAATGCCAGATCACAGACAATACTTTTCTTTGCATACCAACAATGGGTTTTCTAGTATACATTTACCTGTCACATTGCTGCATTATGGATATTTCCTTTATAATCTCTTGCAGGTCGGATTCCACAGGAACTTGTTTAATTGCAACAACTTGACCCGTTTCTTTATGAATAGCTTTGAACACGCTGCCATAGGAACTATGAAACAAAATATTAAACAAAGAGTGAATACAATAACATTTAAAAATGCAAATGTTATGGCTTGTTTTTTGCTTGCAAGTGCAGCCATCAGGTAAAAATTAACTGCTTTTCTCCTAAAAATATTTTGTGTTTTTATGTAAATAAACAGTCCACTAGCTTCTAAACACTATAATAACACAAATAAGTCACAGCACACTGAAATCGTCAGAAAAGAGGCAACCGTCATTACACTGCCCATAGCTTTGAAATGGCCTTTTGCACAAATCCAACAAATAAAATTCTCTTTTTCCAGCATACAGGACCAGCTGAACATCAGTAAGAACTAAAGCTCTGGTCAGAGAGGTTTGCTTGTTTTTGTCAAATATTAACTGTCTTATTTCCAGCTTCTTTACTTACATCAGCTAGGCAGATTTACAAATAATTTTCAAATGAACTACTTAAGAAGGCTAACACTGAGCGTTGCCATGCTGCTTTGCATTACCAAGTGGCACAGTGCAGCAGAAGTTCATTTTCACTACATGGATCTTACAGAAGAGGTACCAGGGATGAGCTACAAAACTCCTCGAGTTCCCACAGAGCCCTATCAACTCCAGATGGGCATTTTTCAACAATGTTTTAACTCCCTACTGCTGAGCTATGAGTTACTGTTTAGATTAAGATATCATACTCTTGGGAAACAAGTTCTTTATCCTCTTACTAACCATAAACTATCATTATGTTAGTACATAACCTTTGTAGTAAGAAGGTTGCAGCAAAAGTGAAAAATCAGGGACCACTGAACACATACCCATTACGTAATTTGTTCTTAGAGAAACGTACATTGGGCACATCAGAATAGAACACATACCCTTCTCCGAGCTTCTCCAATACATCAAACACTTCCTCAGGTTGTTTTGTTAAACTGTCTTCATCTAACTTCTTCAGCTGCCTGTACATGTAAGAAGAGAAAAATTATTAAATTAAATTTTACAGCAGTTCGGGATTCACTGAAACAGAAGACTAAATAGCACTACTTAAATGTATGCAGGGCTTAGCATGAAGTAAATTCATTATGAAGTAGGTTTATTTCACCTGACCAGGAGACTGAATATTATGAGCATCCAACAGCAAAAGAGGACTGGCAACAACAGAGAACGGAATTTGTTCAGGCACACAAATACACAGTTCCTCTTGGTGGAAATGCATCTCAAGATCTACATGCCAGTAGTCAAATCCAACACAGCACTGCAGAGCTTTGCAGCTATTGAGCATATCAGCTAAAGTTCAGCAGCTGGAATGGAAGGACATGTACTAGGGCCGTGCAAAAGAGAACACCATCTTCCCTGATGCCTTAGAGTATGTGTAGAATACACTTATTGGGAAGAGGTAATACTGATCTCAGCTGTCCATTTTTAACATCAGAAGTTCAGATCTTAACTTTGTGGGCCTGGACATACACTAGGAAAATTCTATCAGGGAAAAAAAAAAAAAAAGGAGAGGAAACTGATATCTGAATCTTTCAGTATCTGGATGCTGCTTGGTCTCTCTCTCTCAAAAACATTGCTAATAAGTGTCAGGGGAAAAAACCATGCTACGTTGTTTCAGTTCACCTCTACCACACCAGAGAGCTGTTCACCAAGAAACATTCTGAAACAGCTAAGGACTACATTAAAAAAAGTTCTGAAAACAAAGTATTTTACTGTCAAACGGTATCCAACAGCCTGCAAACAAGTGCTCTTTCATTTTCACACAAACTAAAAAACATCTGAAACAATAAAACACAACAAAAAAAACACTCAAACAAAAAAAACCTCCCAACTCCTTAAACCAGCTCATACAAGTTTCTGAAACACAGAAACTTCTTCGTCTCGGAGCTCTCAGAACTTACCAGTCTCACAGTGAGCAGCGTTTAAAATGAAACGTGCATGGTTGCCTGCAACTGTAAATTACTACCAAAAGCTCTCACTGTTGCTGTTAAAGATCACAACTCCAGCCGCAGCAACGCTAATTTTTATACTAAATACTTATTTTTTCTCCAGTTTCTTCAGAAACAGAGTGAGAAACCACTCATTGATTCCTGGCTATTATATTTATGCACAAACACCATACAGCAGAAGCAGCTCACGCGTGGAGTACATACAATGGCTTCCTGAAGCAAAGGAAACATTATAAAGAAGCAGACTCAGGAAGTGGTGAAATACTGAAAGTAGTCGCTGGCTTCCCTGCAAAGATAAGTATTAACCAATAGAATGTTACTTGTCCTTCTGAAAACCGGGAGGGAGGAGGGTGTGGGAAGAGGAGAAAAGGGAAAAAAGAAGGATCATGGATCACACAAGCACCACTTCCAAGGAGCCCAAAAAAACAGCGATGCAAGAAGCATCTTCTTACTGAAGCTGAGGACTAAATTCTATTTTAAAAAACCAACAAACTTTTCAAATAGCCAAATGCAATAACTAGACAGCTACTGTGCCTGCATCAAACTATCTCATTTCTGTTATAGTCCAGGAGCGCAATTACCCTGCACTGCCCGGCTTGTCCGGTGCACTCACTGCTGTCAGTAACAACCTCTGCTTGTGTATGGCATGTTTATACAACACAGACAGAACAGTGACACAAAACCAATCCTGCAGAGTTGTTATTCAGATCTAATCTGAGTCCCCCTTCAGTTAAACACTGGCATAAGCAATTATAGAATAAAAACATTTTTTTAACAGAAGATACATTGCTGGTTTTGTTGAAAAAAAAATAAAAATTAAAATGCTCTATGTCACCAAGAGTCAGAGCCGGCAGCTTCCTTTGTTTGCTGCCAAAAGCGCTGCAGGGCCCCAGCTGCAAACCCCTGATAGCGTTTAGACATTTTGACAGCCCCACGCCTCATTCAAACCGCGGCCCGGCCCCAGGCCCCCCCCGCAGCCCGGCGCGCACAGATGTGCACCCCACGGCCTGGCTCGGAGGTCGCCCAGAAACCCCTGGAGGAGCCGGGCCCACACCTCGCCGGCGGGACGTGACCCGGCAGGGGCAGCGGAAGAGCAGCAACCCT
>NW_010170942.1:0-3254 GCF_000695765.1 Mesitornis unicolor | reverse complement strand
TTTTCCTCATCCCTAGTCACTATGCTTCCCCTTACGTCTACTAGAGGGTGGGGACTCTCCTTAGTTCTCTTTTTATTGCCAGTGTATTTATAGAAACCCTTTTTATTGTTTTTAACAGCACTAGCCAGATTAAGTTCCAGCTGTTCTTTAGCCCTTCCAATTTTCTCCCTGCACAGCCTCACAGTAGCCTTGTACTCCTCCTGAGTTGCCTGCCCCTTCTTCCAAAGATCATAGGTCTTTGAGAAGCTGATCTTGTGAAACATGTCCCTGCACATGGCAGTAGGGTTAGACTAGATGATCTTTAAAGATTCCTTCCAACCCATCTGTGTTGATACAGATTTGAAGATGCATTATTGAGAGAGTGCTATAACAGAAGTTAGAATCTTAATCAATTAATAAATATTCCCAATGTCAGTTTTTCAGTAAGACTACCAGTGTAAGCCTTCAACTATAAACCTGCCAATTGTAGCATAAAGTTGGTATTTGAATCAAATTACTTCTTTTCAATATATGCACTCTGTGCATGAGAAGACATAGATGAACTACATTCAAGGTGTATTCCTCAGTCAAGTTTTCTTTTCAGTCAGTGTAGTTATGTTCTGGAAGTCTTCCATATTCTGAATTAAAGCTGTGTTCATTGGTAAGATGATCATGTTCTGTGGTTCAATTCTTCAATTTTTAGTCATATTACAACAGGTTCTTTTGCCTTAGTTTTCTAGCCATTACAAACCCCACATGAAATTAAAAGTCGTTTGTTTAGCTTTATGCTATGAAATCCTTGCTTTGTGGATGTTAATTCTGGATTTCAGGGTTTTTTTTCTGTATTATCTAATGAGATATGTACCATTTATATTAATTACATTTAAATTACTAGGAAAATACTTGCTTCCCTGTTACTAATTGTAACTGGTTTACATTATCTATTCTGCTCCCAGAACATTTTTTCTGTTTCAGTCTGGTAAATACTAATGTACATAGTTTTGGCAAGTGATATCAGAACTCTTTCATAACCATGAATGTCGTAAGAACAAGACTAAACAGTTAAGTTAGTCTTTCCTTTGCTGTGAATCTCTGTTTCTTCTTGGGAGAATAGCTCAGCTACCACAAAAAGGATGACAAGAATTATTCAGGTCTTGTTGGAGAAGGAGAGTGATGGTTTAGCTCCAAAGCTGAGCTTCCTAAGGAGAGGGGAGAACCTGTCTGCTTGATTTCTCTATGTAAATCTAGTAAAAGAGAGGAGCTAAGTTCTTGACTGTACTTGCTTTTGTCTGCCTCCAAGCAATTCAGTGCTCAGTGGAATGGCTGGTTTGGTTCTGTTCCAAAGTAGGTTATTCTCCTTTAGCACATGTATCTCTGAATACTGCATTTCCTCCTGGGCAATTGCAATATCTAAGACCTTTATTGTACTTTCTATAATTTTCTGTGACAGTGATGACTTACAAAGAAAGACTACATTTTAGTGGAATGAGTTTGCCTTTCTGTAAACTAGATGGACTCTGACTATTGTGCAAGCATTAATTTGCCAATATTAATTAGCTTTTTATGGTTCTTTCAGAACTGCATGTATAAAATTAAATAATGCTGCAAGGTTCCATTTCTGTAGCTTTCTTCCATAAAAAATATTTAATCATTTATTACTGAATCAGAACATTTTTACTGTTGCATTAATAACTATACTTGATCATGCTTCAATGAATAAGTCTTTCAGAGAATTATTGTCAGCAGCACAGTTGAAACACAACATAAATTTACTGAAAAATCATAATTTCAAGGTTTATTTATAATATTATTTCTCTGCTTTATATAAAAATTATGTTTCAAAGCATGGTTTTTACAATATTGCTGTTAGATTTTTTTCCAATCTATTTAAAGTTATAACCACAAGTCAAAACTTTGATGAAGAACTGTAACTTTCTGTAGGCCATTTTATATAGATATGTTGTTAGAGTTTAAAAAAGAAAAAGTCCCCAGAATTTATTCTGTCATATCTATAAAATATTTTTTGTCAAACTTTGAATTTGATTGGCACATTAAAGTACCATGTATTAAGCTTTTATTGTTTAATATTAATGTGCTTTATGCAACCTTCCATGTTGCCTCTTTACTAGTAAGCTTTTTTCCACTAACATCAGTATTCCCACTGAGTTTATTAGGTTATAAAGGTGGTGTGCAATTATAGTATTGGAAGTTTTACACAGGTTATTGGTTATTTTTTATTTTGTCTTTTTGTCATAAGAAATACTAATGGAAGAGCCATTACAAATACGTAGCATTTATTTGGACAAATGATCCAGATTGCAGGTATATAGGAAGATTGCAGAAGCCGTCCCTTTCCCAGCTCTGTTGTGAATAGCTGAGGGACTGTCTGCTGACTCCTCTGTAAGTTCACAGTTCGTAATATAAGTTCCTGGGAGTCCTAGCTGTTGCAAAGCAAATTAAGGAAGTGTTCCCTGTTGTCAAAACAATGGTGCTGCTCTCCTCACCGCACTGCTGGCCCTCTGCTTCTAATGCAGGAAGGGAGTGCTGCACCCATCTAAAGGCTGCAGTGTTTGCTTACACTCTGCTAATGCTGTACCAAGGCATTTGGAGTCTTCAGCCTGTCTTAGCACTCCAAGGGCGTGATGCTGTTGAGGTAGCTGGTCTGCACACTTTTTTCATCAGTGGCTTTTAAAACTGCATTCTGGACCATAACATTTATCAATACAAATGTGTCAGTGCTTTCAAACACTCCAGGAAGTTGTTTTTCATAGTTTTCAGGCTACCGTGTTTATTCAAAATGCAGTATTTCCAGCCCTAAAATAGCTAATATGGTCCTGCTCAGCTGCTGTCATCTAGGAGAGACAGGTGAAAAATGCTACATTTCAGTCCACTTGCCATATAGGAATAGATTACAGGATTGCATAGCAGGTTTCAGCTTTTAAAAATAGTTTTTCAAGTTTTATTTTTTTCTGTGATTTACAGTCATCTCCACTGTCATATTAGTAAATACAGTTTGATCCTGGAGAAGTCCATTTACAGTTTAAGTTGAATCAGTTCTGAATTGGTACTTCTGATGGTCTGAAATCTTACTTGAAGAGCATGATTATTTTTTTCTTTAATGAGCTTATGTGATTCTGATCTCAAAGTATTGAGGAAGACAACAGGGGAAACATAAGTATCCAAACCCATTAATTTAATTATTATCATAGAATCATATAATCATAGACAGGTTTAGGTTGGAAGGAACCTGTCGTGGTTTAGGCCCAGTGCATAAC
>NW_010170941.1:0-8402 GCF_000695765.1 Mesitornis unicolor | reverse complement strand
TCCCCCCCCCAAAAAAAAAAAGGCAAAACCAGAAACTCCCCCAGAATCCTGGGGAATATAATACCATGGTATGCAAGTGTCCTGCGGGACCCAGCCTTGGTCCAATATATCTTATGCTGAGTTAGCGTGTTAGATCACGTTGGACCTTCACTGATAACTGTGAAGTTAGCTGTCTTTGCACCAGATTTGTGTGCTTGGAACACAAGGGAGTGTTGACAGACCTGGCATGGGAAAGAACCAGTTATTGTTAGAGTTTATCTAGTTTTATGTCCCATTAAAGCAATCTTTGCCCTTTCTAGACTTCATCTGTCTCTAGAGATGAGTGTTAAAGGTGACGCTTGTCAGCCTTCTATCTTCACGTGTATGTCTGGCTAGATGCTTTGTGATCTGCTGCTGGATTCATATGCTTCTGCAAGTCAACAGTGGCCAGTGCTGGATTGGACTAGTTAGTCACGTGGCACCCACAGCTCACTCAGTGAGTGTTTACGTGGTCTTCTGTTGCATGATGAGTAGGATTGGCTTTTGTGATATGTCTCTTCCTCCTGCATCTGGACACAAAGAGTATATGTCTGCAGCTTGCTGCTCCTGTGACTTTGAGGGAACCGATAGTAACACTCTGGATTATAACTGAGTTGTTCCAAGTTGTCATCCATTGACTGCTAATAATAATTAGTAGTTTATGAGGCTACATGCTGTTAGTTTATTCAGTTAGATGCGTGATAAGTATGCGTTTGAGTATTAACTTGAGCTTGTTCATGTCCATGTTCATGTTGTTTCATGGTCCGGAAAATCTGGTAACTGTTAGCTAGACACTTTATATGGCAGTATACATTTTTTGTGAAAATAATGGATAAATAGAACAAGTATCAATCTCAAATAAGTTATGGTTTAATAAGTATTAATCCATTAAAAAGACATAAGGCAGAGGTTAAAACAAGAAATGGTAATGATCTGGATAAGCCAATTTGATAGTGAAACACATCCTTACATAAGCCAACCTTTAATGCTTTCCTGCACGTTCTGCCTCAAATTATAATAGAAAAGACAAACTCAGGAACATTTTTATCACTATAGATTATGTGGTAACTAATGTTATAAAAGGACTATTGATAGGGTTATAGATTGATTTAGTTTTGAATGCTTTCTAAATATGGTTTGGACCATCATGGAGAACTGAAGTTGAATGAACACTATTTGAAATTGTGATATCAAAATATTTTGTTCATACTCATTGCTTGGCTATATTGCAACTACTTGGTTTCTTGGATCCTTTTTTGATAGATTTAAACTGAATTACAATTCTCATCACCATTTTCATTAGTTTTTACTTTGACTCATTGTGTACTTGAAAATTTGTGATCCTCTCAATAGAAGGGTTAATGCACATTGTTTGACAACTTCCTCAGTTGAGGAACAGCAAAACATACAATAGTCACAGTTGGATAATTTCACAGGAAAGTCACTTTTTAATGAGAAGTATATCAGCAGTACAGAGCTTTTGAAGTTGTTCTTAAGTTTGGCTGATAAGCAGCCATACTGAGCTCACTGATGGAAAGACATCATTTGTGGAACAAGCCTCATACTGAAGACTGGAAGTCACAGTTACGTCATTGCTTGGTTAATTGTCTGCACCTGTCACTTATTAACAGCTCTTATCCAGTAGTCTCTTGAACCACATGTTGAAAGGTCAGCAGGTGTAGGAAAGAGCCTGATGCACTGGGAAACATTGTTAGATGCAATCTTAGTTTGGCAAGCTGTTGTGCTTGTTAAATTCAAATTGTCACTTTTCAGCTCATGAAGTGAGCTGCTCAAAATTGAGGTGTTGCAAATAACTTGAAAGTACAAGTATGTGATTTTTTCCCTTTGAGACAAAGCTTAATTAATGTAAGAACACAATTTTTTTTGTTACAGAATGTATTTTATTTGTGGGTTTGTCTTTTGTAATGAAAAAATCTTTATGACCTTGTTCTCCTTGAAGTCAGAGTGTAATTAAAAATATGAATATGAAATTAATATGTAGCTAGGGAAAATATATATCTCTCTATATATGTACATACACACATACCACGTACACATATGTCTTTGTTAGTATTTAAATATCGCTTCCTTGTCATAGAATTTGAATTCTTAGCTGACTGAGGTGCTTGTCATTGTGCTGCCTTTCATCACGTGATCCTATTTGGGAGACTGAATTTTGAGTATAGTTATTGTATATGAGTCATTATGTTTGTGTTTCCTGCTATTTATATACTTAAACTGTCTTTTAATTCTCGTGCTTTTCAGGATTAGACTGTGATGGGTAAGGACTTGTGAGAGAATGAGTAAGGAAATTCAAGTGACTAGCATGGGAATGGATAGATAATGGAAAATCTGACTGAAGGCAGGATGGGTTTATTCTCTTTCTTTTTCTGACGTGCGCAGCTCTGAAATGGGTCTCCTGGTGCCATGGGATAGCGTTCTGAAATAAGTAATTTGTGTGGCTGTTCTAGTGAATAGAACACAAAATAGGAAAATAGAAAGTACTTGTGAATTAAGGTCAGCAATTACATAATCTCCAGGAAAAGAAGATGGACTTAATATGTTCAGCTCTGAATGACAATTTAATAAAAAACTGTTTTTGATGCATGTTATCAGTGAAAAACTCAGACTGACAGCTTCTCGAGACTTACTTAGGAATATTAATTACAATTCACTTTGGTGTATTCTGATTATTTATTTTATAATGAAGATGTGATCCAGGTTTCAGATTGTTTCATAAATACATAAAGTACTTGGGTTTCTTCTTGCAATTTAGCATTCAGCAATTTAGTGTTCATTCACAGTAGCCTAAGACAAATGGTTACTAAACTATTTCTTAAGTATCTTCAGGTTGCTAACTGTTTTGATTACAGGACTTGGTAACTGCAACTACTTACATTGTTAAATTGCACAAAGAAAAACAGATTGTAATATTTAAAACAAATTAATTTGGCCCTCTAAAATGTGGGTTTGTATATCAAGTTTATAATATATTTGCAATTAAAACTTTAATTAACAAAGTATGTTTTTCTCAGTTGCAAAGGTAACTGCTTAAATAAAAAAAATCAATCTTTGGTTAGTAAAAACAGCTGTATTTTTTATGTCATGGCTTCTCTTCTGTTTCATGCTGAGGGTAGTATCTTGATGAGAAATATTTTTAATTGAAAAATTAAATATTTTAATTTATTTAAATACGGCAATAATCTTCAATTGCTATGAAAGTGTAGAAATTTAATTAAAAGCAAATTATTATTTTTTAAAACAAGAACATGAGCCACTGAAAGCAATCTTTTTAATTGAAGCTGTTGGTTTTTTTAGTTCCACCCATGCCCAGAAAAAATAATTGTACTTGGTGGAATTTTATAAGGATTTTAGAGAAACATTGAGGCACGATCTTATACCTTTCCTATATAACTGAATTCAAAGCTCTTCGAAAAAAAGACTTATGCCTACCAAGAAAGCAATATTTATACTCTTCTGTATATGAATCAAAATACAATGGTGCTTTGAAAGGATTGGTATTTCTATTAAAACTGTTAGAATCTTCTCATTTTTATTTGGCAGCTCTTCAACAAAGATAGTCAAGATAGTACGGTCATCCATAACCAGAGATTATTTTTTATTTCCACAATATAGATTGCTCTCCAGGTCATTTTTATGGGCTGTTCCTCAAATCCTATCCATAATTTATATGATTAGAAGTGTCTGCAAAATTTTCGGTGCCCAGGCAAAACAGCAACTGTTTCTGACTATTACATAAAGGGATGTAACCTTCTCCCACTTTTTAATGAACTTAAAGGAAAAAGATGAGCATGTTTAACTTGAAAAAAAATATTTTGTATGGCTGCAAAATTATATCTGCAACCTGTCCATTGCAGCTATAGTAATGTAAGGTTATGGCAAAGCTTTAGAGTTATAGTTGGGAAGTTTAAAGGATTAAGCAGCTGTTTTCATAGCTGTGTAATTGATAAGGTTGTAGAATATTGGTGGGGAAAAGTGCATTCATGGGTGTCTGTGTTTTCGTTCAAGCACTTCCTCCACAAATTCACTGCCCAGTAACCTTCAGGCTCACTGTGTTGGTTTTTTTCATTGATTGTTGGTAGTTGCAGTTGGTAGGCAGAAAAGGAGGATTTTGAATAGTGGCTATTGTTCTACTAACATTAGAGCCCTCTGACTAGAGGATCAGCAAGACTGCCTGCTGATATAAAGTGACAATGTTGTCTCCTGTTCATGGGAGTAACTTGCTGATAAATTATGACAGTATGAATAGCCCTAAGGGCTGAGGGTGGGAAAAGGTATAACTTTAATGTATTGCTCAGCAGAATTCTTATTTACAAGCTAATTCATCCATTAGTACGTATTAAGAAGTATTAATTCTAACTACATCTTGCACAATAAACCTTACTTATTTGTACTGTTATGGTTTATAAAATAATTCTTGAAATAATTGTGAATCATGGGGTTCTATTTCTGTTCCTACTTTCATGTTATTTTTTGAAGTCAGAACATTCAAGGTGTCACACAAATAGGACAAGGAGTTATGTAACATTTATTAAATATGTCTATTTCAAGTACCCTTACTCAAACCTGTATGCCAAAGGGCTAAATAGCAAGTTCTCTTTCTCATAACTCCAAATCTTTTAATAATTCTTATATGCAGTCTAACTGTAGATAAGGGTTGATGCCATCATCGTTTCACCAAGCTCTGCTAGAATACTCCAAAACACACTCAGCTTGATCTATATGCGTTTATAACAATTAGTATTTGTGATTAATATAGTGTTATAAAAATGCGTGCTCCTAAATAATTTTGGAAGTAAAATGTTCTGTGGGTTTCTTGAAACACTTTAATATGTACTTAAGATTGGAATTCTCTGAGACTGGTATTTCAGTACTTATAGTAATGTATGCTTTTATGAATTTTATAACAAATGTTGAAACTGTTTACTTGTCCATAATGCAACAGATACACCACCAGCATAAGGCAAAAATCAAACTCTTAGGAACTAAAAATTTTATGTAATTCTTACAGAAGTATTTCTAGGATTCATATCTATTTGAAGAAAAAAAATACAGTAAATGAAATTTTATTTGCCCCTTTTTTTCTCTGTCTTGGGTGATGTTTCTTAAGTAAAATCATCACATCATAATTATTTGTCATTCATTTATATCCTGAAAAGCTTTTTTTATTGTATTGAAAGTGGTGAACTACAGATGTTCCCTTTGGGGCTGTGCCATTCTTCAAGCATGAAAATCTTGTCGTGTGGAACGAGCAACCACTCTTAATGACTGAATTAATCTCTTACATTTTAAGTTCTTGCTATGGTTATACGGTCAGTTTCATAGCCATGTATTTAGTTACATTTGTGGAACTCCACAAAGTTTGTGGAACTGTCCCTTACTTTGAGAACTGAATAATGAGTATTGTAATCTAAATGAGTGGAATGAAAATTACCTTCTTAGAGTACCTGCAATTGAATGTGTCTTGTCATTTCCATTGTTGCAAATATGCTGGGTTCTTGGACAACTTACAGCCTTACCAGAATCTCAGGACCCAGTCTTAAAACATGTGGGTTGCATACCTTTATTTTATTAAATACTTCAGACTTGTGCCTGAACCTTCAAGTCATTCTTAAGTGTTCTGCTTGACGGTCTGGCTAAACAGGTAAACGTAAAGCAGAGTAAAAGGATCTATAATTCCTGTCCGGTTACTCTTACTCTAGTAGAACTGTTTTTTCTGGCTTAACTTAATTTCCTTAAAACTTACTTAAGCCTAGCCATGACAGGAGTTTTTTATTTTCCAAAAAAAAGGAGTGCATCCACTAAGCCACTGTTCTGTGCATAATGTTTTAATTCCCTTTTTTTGGCTATGCAGAAGGAAGCTCTAATACAGCCTTCCTTTGACTTTCAAGACTAATCTGAATGCAGTACTGAGTAAAATCCTTTCTACTATTTCCTCATTTATGTGACCAAAATGACATCACCGATTCCTCCTTTGACTATAGGCTGGAGGTGATCTGTTCCATCTACCAAGAGAATCTCTTAAAAATTGCAGTTATGGGACCTGATTTCCTCAAATCTGCAGGTTCTTTTATTGCCAGAGGATAAGACTTAAAAATATCAGAACCTTTTCACACCTACTGAGATTCTTTGTATGAAGTATCCTCTGCAAGGACAGGGTCAATCATCTTAAGCTTTGCTCAACAATGCATACGGTCCACATCAGCCAAATTTTTTTCCAAACACAGACTCCATTCTTCTCTAGGACAAGAGATCCACTGTCATACCATGGGATCTTTTAATTGGTCATTCTGATACTAGACAAGAGATTTGGTAGTATAATTTCCAAGCCCTTCTTTCCTGTTTGTAAGTATGCTCCCTTGCATTTTATTTTCGTGCTTAATTTCAGTGGTGGTCATATTAGTTTACAGTTAGAAGCCTTATAGTTGCCAAGGAAAGAAAAACTTGTGTTCAGAATGGGTACTTAAGTGAAGTTATGGAAGACTTCTGTTGCTGACAGTGTGTTAAGGCACTCTTAACAGAAGAAAAAGTTTCAGCATCTGGGGTTTGTATTTCATGGTATAACAATGCATTTAATATCTTAAGGTCGCTTCCTACAATTTGTCCTTCTCCTCATAAATCAGCCAAGAAATGTATTTTATGCCAGTATTGATGTAAAGACTAAAAATTTCTTATTCGTGTGTTTTTAGGTATCTAAAATCAAAGGAAATAGGTTTTCCATTTACATGAGAGGTCATTCATGTTTATTGAAAAAGAAAAGAGAGGATTTTTTCACCATTGAAATAAAAATGGAAAATACAGGCAACTAAGTGAACTTCCCAGTAGCATAAATTCATTGTATTAAGTATTAATCACATGTATTTCTTATCTCAGAGTCTTGTGGTTTTATGCTAAAGAGTATATTCCCTCAATGTAGGTACAAAGAAGCAGAATAGATAACAAATCTGGCAAATTGGCAAACAATAGAGGAGTGACCAGATTGCTTAGTGAAAATGAAAATTTATTTGACAATTTCAAATAATAATGAGCAGGTCTGCAGTTTTATGGGTGGCATTAATTTACCTGTCTCTCTTTAATGACTCTTTTTCCCAGTACCCCAGCTCTGCCTTGTGCATTTTTGCCGTTTACTGTGCATGCCTGTTCCGGCCCTCATCAGAATCTCACTGACTTTTTCACTTTCCTGTAAAAACATTAACTGAGCAAAAGACATAGAAAGTACAATTTTGGAGAGGGAGTAGGGCTGCCTAAACTAGATGTTGTGGTAGAGGAAGAAGGAGCAGAGTGGGATGGAGCAGTAGTGCAGTACCTTCTGTTTTCCATGTCAGCAGACTGTTAAATCAGCTGAGTGGTTCATCAGACCTTCATCCATACATACTGGTAAATCTCAAACAGTTTCTGTAATATTGCATGATGTTGGTTTCCAGCTGTCAAAATTGTGTTAAAGCCTATTTTCCTATTTTCTGAACTTTGCTTTTTCATTAAATTTTTGTTACAGTTACAGAGAGAGATGATACTTAACTGTGAATGATAAATGTGGACTGTTATGATGATATGGTAAACATTTGTTGAAAGAATATGAAATAGTGTGACTTCTGTAGAATTCGTGCTATTGGAGCACTCAACCTGGAAATAAGAGGCATGCCAGACAAGTTATTTTGGTTCAGAAAACCCTAATTTAAGATCAGATGTAGAGATTTCTCTCACTACTGTGTCTGCCAGTCCTGCAGTAGTAGGATGTAATAATATGTTCTGGGAAAGACAGGAGACCTTAGTTTCTCAATAGAAAGGAAATGTATGTGGGAATAATATCTTTCAATTCTTAAAAAAAAAATAATTCCTTATTGTCATTAGATACTGAGAAGTGTACTTGTAGGAACCTGAGAGGCCTTACGTTCTTTTGTAGCATGTTGCTAATAACAGAATTTTCTACTTCAATATGAATGAAAGAGTTATGTCGGGAGGCTTTTATGGTCAATGTTTTGGCATTTCTTCCATTAGTACTACTCCAATAGCGAGGAGTATAGCCTGATGCAGAACAGCAAGTTTCTTCTCACTCTTCCCTTGGGAACTTTACTACATGAATCTGACATGCTGAATTCAAATATATAATCAGATGCTTTCTCTCCTTTAAATGTGGTTTCTAGGTCTTACAAGGTATTGGTTCTGCTCACTTCATTTGGTTCAGGTGGACTCGAAGAAGAGGAATTCTTTTAGAGTTGATTTCCCTCTCTCCATGTTTTTGAACAGAAAACTAGAGAAATTATCAATTACTTTAATGTTATGTTGTCTCTTCTGTGGCATATCAACTGCTGTAGCAACCTACAACTGTGAGATCACACAGAACAGAATCACAGAACATTAGG
>NW_010170940.1:0-3417 GCF_000695765.1 Mesitornis unicolor | reverse complement strand
CCTTCCCTTTCAGGCTAGTAACCCTTAAACCGTAACAATTGTTTTCAGCACAAATCCAAAGTATAGCCCCATACTAGCTATTATGAAGAAAATTAACTCTAACTCAGACAAAACCAGCACAAAATCTCATTTTAAAAAACATTTAAATGCTCAGTATTCTCTTTGAGGTACCTGCCATGTCAGCTTGCGGCCTTTTAACTCTGGTAGTGGAACCTCAGCCTGAGATTGCTGTTGAACTCTGTCCTAGATCCTTCTCAGCAGCAAACCCTTGCTATGCTGCAGCAAGAACCACCACTCCCGCTCCACTAGCTGCTCTGTCTAATCACCACCAAACACGGGCTGCTAGTGGTCATGACTTCTGCTTTTTAGCAGCAGTAAGCAGCAGAGAAAACATAGTACCCTGCCATGTTTGGGTTTTTTTAAAATTACCTCATCTTCTGTCACAATCTGTGGCTCTAGCCTCCTTTTTTACACTGATGCCTCAGATTTGGATGCCTTTCACCTCAGGTGTGCATAGACATAGTTATTTTCCTGGGTTTTTACATATTGTCTCAGCTAGGTATTTTCCTATAGTTTATGGTGGACCTACTTTTTAAATAGAAATTTGTGATACAGAAATATAAATGTTTAGTGCTTTTTGAACATGTTTAAGGCCTATCCAGTGGTCCTTTTTCACTTATTTCTCAGACAGTTTAGGAAAAAGTACTCCTCTTCTTAGCAGCCATCCCTCTGGAGCTCTCTGGGAGGGATTACTCTTCATTTTAAATACTCCATCACAGGCTGATGAATACAAAGCAAATATGGACGGTCAACTTGCAATGAACAGTCAGATCAATGGTATTAGTCATCTTGTGGTTATAGAAGAGATTAAGGTGCTAATCAGAGCTGAAGGATATTTAGGTCCCTAGCCAGTTTAGATGGTTTGGGGAAAAAAGACTTTGAGGACTGAAAGACTTTTGGAAGTCTTAGTTTCTTTTAGTAGTCTTTTAGTTTCTATGCATCTTAGGTTCTTTTTTTTTTTTGCTATATAGCACTGTAGCTATTTCCTGACATTGTGTAGAGTGTGAGGATTATGCCATGAATACTGCAAAAATACTAAAGTATAATTAAATAGGAGCAGCATAAATACGTAAAAGGATTAGAAACTGGTAAAACCTCATTAATGAATCATGGTCAAGTAACTTCTGTGCTTAAACTTGTGATGTTTTGGTTGCTAGCCCATTACTGTTACTACTTTAAGTAATAAAATAATAGCATATGTCTCAAAAATCAATGCCAGGTTATAAGGAAAAAATAGTAGTGCCTTGAAATACTGCTGTACAATCTTATTATGTACATGATTGATTTTGACAGTTCTGTGGGTTCAGGAGAAAAGCTTGAAATTGTCTTCCTCTGCTAAATGTCTTAGGCTTTAGACACTATATGCAGTGAGTGTGCAAAGCTGAATTATGTGTCACGCTATTTTTTCTCTAAAAAATTCAAGCAGAAAAAGTGGACTTATATATCTAGTAAGCCACTACCTTTAAAAAATATTTTAAAATGTTTTTAATGAAGCTAGAGAAAACCCACTGATTAGCTGGAAATGAAAAGTAGGCCTTAAGGAGAAATCTCTGTAGAAGAGAGTACCAACTTCTTGTTGTTGTTGTTGTAGTTCAAATAATTTGAATGCTAAAAAACCAAGATCTAAGCAAAATGCAAGATAACAAAAGAAGTTTGTGTACTAATGCAGAGCCATCCTTCAGCACTGTTCCCTGTATCTGCAATGAGCCATAGGTATAACCTTAAACTTTGATGAAATTCCAATCTGCATCTGAGCAATGCATTTCAGGCTTATGTCTGATTTCAAATATTAGGAGCAATCTTCTGTATATACCCTTTCAACCACTTTTGTTGCTATGTCTATTTTTTTTGCTTTGCTTTTTTCTTTTTCTTTGAATATGAACAAAAACCCAGTATCGATTTTCACCCATAGCTCTTGTTGCAACACTTTCTTAAGAATGCACAGCTTCATTTGGATTCATTAGATATCCATGCTGTCAAAAAAAAAATAATAATAACCAAATCATTTGATTAGGTTAAGAAAGCTTGTGGAGACAGTTTAAAGGCAGATAAAAGTTCTCATGCTAAAGTTGACATTAATTTTGGAAATGTAAAAAAGTAACAATATATATAAAATACTCGAAAATTCTTTGTATTCATTTAAAACATACAGGATCCATCCTAAATATATATTTTAGTCTCTTTAAAAATACTGTGAGTGCTTTACTTTTATCATAAGCAGACTGAGGAGGAAGACATGAGGACCACAAGGAATCAGGGATATCTTGCGTTACTATACAGGAACAATAGTCACAGACAAAAAATTTCTCTTCCTTGTGGCTAGTAATGATTTTAGCATTTTGCCAGTACATTGAAGCAAAAGTCTTAGATGAAAAATGCATTAGAAAATACATAGATAAAGAAATTACCTGTCTTGACATTTCAGGAAAATCAGACTTGACTCTGCAGGGAAGACAATGTTTAAGAGAATTCCATTTGTTTAGATCTGTCCTGACTTCAGCAGAACTTAATTTGAAAGGGAAATTGGCATTCTGAGTACAAAGGAGATAAGCAGAAGGCAGATGAAAATGAAGGAAATTATCCAAACCAGGAAATGAATTAGAAAATGAGCCATTAATGATTTCCTATGTGGTAGAAAATCAGTAGTTAAAGTGTCATCTACAAGAATAATGCATGAGAGGAACTAGATCTAGCAAATATGTCTTCCAGATAGTCCTATTTAAGAGTGGGCTTGCAAGGCGCACTCTATCTCTGTCATGTATATGTGTATCTCCCCTTAGTTATATTAGAAAATATATATTTGTAGCAAGGAAAGAAAGTGAATTTGAGTAAACTATGAATATTCTTAAATGTCAAAGGTACAGAGCAGGAAACTGATGTCAACTGCTCTCAGCGCTCTTTGTGTCCTCTGCTCTTGACCCCACTGGGATAGCAAGTAAAAAAGCATAGAGAACCAATTCTAGATTGTGCTGCACATACCTGTGAGAAAATTAGTATAATTTGATATTACTTATATGCATTTCCTTTTTCTTTTAAATTTATCTCAGTGTTTGTTTAGCTTTTAAATTTACAACTTTAGTGTTTAATTATGTTTTCTGCAGTTATGTTATTTCAACACATGTAACCACAGAATGTAAAATAGTTGGCCTAGAAAGCACAGCTGAATGTAAAACTTGTATTAATTTATTTAGGCATCGTTCCAAACAAAAACCACAGAGCTTCCAATTTTAATAGCTGACATTTCACATGTACTTTATTATGCTGTAGTCACCTGTGAGTACCCAGAAGTAATCATACAATCCATTTCTTTAGTTTGTTTGGTTTTTAAAAAACTTTATTATTTTTTATATATTATTT
>NW_010170939.1:0-7121 GCF_000695765.1 Mesitornis unicolor | reverse complement strand
ACGCTTCCGAGGCTGTCGGATGAAAAAGTTAAAAAAAAAATTTTAAAATGCAGTGTGTCACTCAGCCCAGCACAAAGAGGCATCTGACATTTTTGCAACCTTGGGCTCGGTGTGGGGGAGTTCGTCCTGCTGATCTGGGGATGTGGAGCGGGCTGCACCTTAGCAGCTGGAACCGTGGGCTTCTTCTGTTTTCCGTAGCTGCGTTGGCTGTGCTTAAGTGGGAATTGTCGCCTCCAGGAAATGATTCAGAGTTTGCAAATACTTTGAGGGAAACTAGCACGTGCGTTATATAAATACTTCTTGTATTTGTAAGCTGCTAATACATACGGAAAAAAAAAAGAGTACTTCTTCTCCTCTGCCCCCACAGGCTCTGCTGTGGTGTGTTTAAAAAAACAAAGTAGGTACTGTATTTATAAGCATAAAGTACGGTAAACAAAGGGTTTATTTGAAATGCTGTTCATTCCAAACACATCCTGAAGACCTTCCAGATCATCTCCAGAGGCTGCCTTCACATCTTGGTTTTTGTGAAAACCACCCCTTCTACCCCTCTTTCTCTGTCCCACTTCTAACTTGTCTTGGTTGAACCCTTAGTGTCAGGAAGGGAGGAGTTTTCTGGATGATTTTCTGCTTCTCCTTGCCTGGAAGTAACCATGCCTGGGGCTTCAAAGGAAAGTTCAGATGGCCAAGTCTTGTGCCTGTCCATTTTACACAATACACAAAATCATCAAGGGCTTCAGGCAAGAAACTCCTTTTGCCTGTGATTTTTCAGTGAGGAGGTGGTATGTCTGTCCCTTCTCCCACAGCTGAACAGTCTGTGCTGGTAGCTTGAATCAGACACCCTCTGCAAGAGCATATGCTTCAGTAGACAGCCAAGTTAGCACATTAGTGTGATATATGCATGTTTATTACAAACAGTGCTGTTCTTTATACATAGAGCATCAAATTGGCAAGTCCCACCCTCAGAGATATTGATGTACCTGAAGAAAAGAGGAGCTGTAGCAGTTGTGTGACCTTCACAGGCTTTCCATAGTGGCGGTCACTGCTTGAGGCTCTCCAAGGGCCAGGTCTGAGACCTCTCACTCTCCACATTTTCCTTTTGCATTTCTTTGCCTCCAGACAGGGTGTTTAGGTTACAGCTCCTTTGTAATTTATTGATATTATCCAGGAGCTTGGAGATATTCTGCTGGGATAATTAAGCTGCTTTCTCAGGTGATATAAATCATGCCAGCAAAAGGACTCTTCCACGTGTTCAACTGTGTTTGCTTAGGGGCAGGATAGTGCTTCTTAGAGGTCCCAGCAGTCCAGTTTTCCTCTTTCCTGTTCTCCCACAACAAAGGCCAAGAGCACGAACATGCTCTGAATTAACTGCATCTGGCTTTCACTGAGCAAAGAACTATTAGAGAAATGGGACGTAATAATGATACTTGGCACTTGCACACTCACTTCTCTGCTGCATAGGGTCCTAACAGGTAGGACACATCAGCTTTTAGACCTGGGACACGTGACCTTTCAGCACTCATGCTGTTTTTCCACTTAGCTTGCAGCCTCTGACAGGCCTCTCAAACAGGGAAAATCATTATGTGTCGCTTTTCCCTGGGGGAATGTCACTTCAAAAACCTGTTACCTCTTCTAATGATTTGTAATGATTATTCCCCTGTGACTGTGCTTCACACACACAACTTGCACGTTGTACCTGAATCAGAGAGATATGTGTTAACTTGTGTTAGCCCAAATAAGACAGTGCCTGTGTAATGTATATATCCGTAACATCTGTTCAGGCTCACTACAATATTCTGTGAGGTATTCTGGGCCTCTGAGGCACCTCTCACAAACATCACAGCAGCATCTAAGCACTCCAAAATATCGCTGTGAGATAGATTAACAATTAACTGCATTTTGTAGCAGAGGCACTGAGGCAGAAGGCAATTGTATGACCTTCTTTCAGGACTCTGAAATCCCAGTTAAATTCACAGCAAGGAAGGGCACTCAGCTGTCTCAAAATGACATAATATTCCAGAAATGGTTTCATACTTCTTTTTCCCCCCCTCTCTCTCTCCTCTTCACTGCCTGTAAGTTTTCTTTTGCAGTATTCAAACACACAAATATCCCAACAATTACCCTCGGTTCAAAATTGCTTTCCTTGCATAGACGTATGTTTTCCTCATTGGAATACCTCTGCTTCTCTTGTAGTATTAACTTCAAAGAATTTTTAGAAAATCCTATAAAGCAATACTTGCCTGCTAGGGTAACTGTACCAATACTTGTCATCTATCTTTTAGAACCATTTTCTGGCATTTTCCTGTAAGTGGAATAAAATCAATAAACCGATATAAACCAATGTGAATTTCAGAGAGGCTAGCAACACAGACACTGTCCTTGTGCACTAGCTGTTGATTTTGTTGAAATAAGGATCTTATCATACTCCATTTTTTAAAATTAAACCCCTAGTCCTCTCTCTTTTTTTCCTCACTGGTTTGCTTTGTTTTACCATCTATTCCTACCCTCAGCACAGTTTACAGGAACTGATAGTGATGCATAATGCACAGCTTTAAAAACATTTATCCAGAAAAAGCATTTCGAGAAATAGATACTACTAAAACCAAGCCCCAAACCCCATATAATGCAAACATGAGACATTTATAGAAATAATTTTAAGAGCATTTTAAATTCTGCATGCTGTACACCTAGACCCTGCAGGTGACAATGATTTCTTTATATCCCTCCTGCCTGGATTCACATAGTGACTGATGTACAGTTCCCTTGTAGTGGCATTTCAGCTTTTCTCCGTGTGAGAGTAAGGGACAGAGCTACATAGGGGTACAAAATCTGAATCTTAGGAGGAACTGCAGAGAGTTTACTTGCAACTGTGGGTGCTGGCAGGTTGCTCTAGACTGCCTGACTCAGCCAAACCAAAGTTCAGCTCCTCATCTTCAGAAGATCAAGCTTTACGTATTTCTTGTTTGTGTGTAGGAAAGCACTTGTTTGAGGTTTGGGTTCCCATGAGGAGAATAGCCCTTTAACAGCCATTTTCTTTTGTTTACAGAGTATCCAGAAGTGTGCCAGAATCTGTCTATATTGCAAGTGATACTTGTGCAAAAAGGTGACTTGGGTTAAAAGAGCTTGTAAGGATAGCTTGGAGTTCAGTTTCAGGTAACAGTGTTAAGTTTAATGCTTGCAGAGGAATCTGAGTTTGAAATCTGACAGCTAAGAAGTTAAAATCCAATTTGCCTGTCTTCACAGCTCATAATCCGAGTTAATTAGCTGAGTTAGCCAGTCTGTGTGACAAAGGTGTTTCCACAGCTTAGATAAGTCCTCCTGGCTGCAGCAGTGGTCCTCTGAAGTGCCTGCAAGACCATGGGATACGACATGGCACAGCACAAGCTGCCAGCCTTGCCCTCAGTGACCAGGGTAGCTGTAATCAGAAGTGAAAGAGGGAAGGCAGTGGAGAGAATAGCAAATCTCTATGTGCTACCTGTGTATTGTTCATGTTTTTTGTGCCGTATCTTCATGGTGTCAGAAACTAAGTCTGTGGCTGGGTTTCCTGTAGACTTGTTTGGGTTTCTTTGAAAGAAGCAAACCTTTTCTATCCCAAATCCTTATAAAAATAACCATTTCATTTCTGCTAAATAGTAGTGATTTGTTGGCAGTTTCGATTCTCTCCTGATGCAGAGTTGGAGGGTGTTTTGGTCTGAATGTCATGTATTTTGGGAAGCTTTTTCATTACAATTCTTTCATTTGCTTGACAAGTGATTACAGTGTGTGGAGAGAAACAGCAGAGTCCCCCTCTGTGGACTGTTGTCTGTAGCTGTTTTTCAGATCCTCTGCAGCTGCTGCTATCCAGGTGTCCAGGTGTGAAGCAAAGTACTGTACACACAGCAGGGAGTGAGGAAGTAAAGATACACTGAGCTGAGATATGCTAGCTACAAACCCTACCTAACGCTTTGAGATATGCTAGCTACAAACCCTACCCAAAGCTGATTGTGATCCCAATATTCTGGCAGTTCGGTGAGCATAGTTTTATTGGGGTTGTTCAGCCTGGAGAAGAGAAGGCTCTGGCAGGACCTTATAGTGACCTTCCAATACCTGAAAGGTGCCTATAAGAAATCTGGGGAAGAACTGTTTACAAGGTCATGTAGCAATAGGACAAGAGGTAATGGTTTTAAACTAGGAAAGGGTAGATTTAGGTTGGATATTAGGAAAAGGTTCTTCAATATGAGGGTGGTAACCACTGCAACAGGTTGCCCAGAGAAGTGGTGGAGGCCCCATCCCTGGAGATATTCAAGGTCAGACTTGATCGGGCTCTGAGCAACCTGATCTAGTAACAATGTCCCTGCTCACTGCAGGTGGGTTGGACTGGATGATCTTTAAAGGTCTCTTCCACTCCAATACATTCTATGATTCTGTGATTCTATTGGCTCAGTGTTCTGTACAAAGCAGTGCCTTGTGTGACCTTCCAAATTTGTTGGGTCTAGCTGATGAGGTTATGGGATCTGTTAGGAAACCCATCTGACTATGATGTGACTGATCTGACTGTAGCACATCTCTGCAGAGCAGATAAACAACCAGAATCAAAGGATTAGGGCTTGATATTTTTGTTTCATGACAAGAAATCCTCAAATCATCATCATTTTCATTTTGAAACATGCAAGGTCTGCAGGCCCTTGCTGGCTGTTCAGTGTGATGCAATTGAAGTGTAACCATCAAGAAGACAAAGATGAGCCTGTAATCTTGAGCCAAAACAGACATATTTCTCTCAGGCAGCATAAATTCTTGCCTTATTGCTGAATGTGTGATATATCTTTCAGCCTGTATGACAGAAAATCCTGGGGAAAACAGTGATCTTCAAGGTTTAAATTTCAAGGCTAAGTGGAAAAGCAAATTTTATCACGGACAATTTATAGAGTGTGTGATGCAGTCTAAAAGCCCACTGCATCCATCCTGGCAGAAACTACTTCCATTGCACAGGGTGAAAAATGTCTCTCTGGTACCTGAGTCCCTAGGACAGCCACAGGAGCACAGGAACAAATCTCACTCATGCTGTGTATCTCCACATGGGCTCTGCTCTGGTGCAAGGCAGGCAGCAGTGGTTCAGCCAGAGGAGTGCAGACCGGTAGGGAATGGGCTCAGATCAAGCCATGGCTGCAAAAGTATCATCAAAAAAACCAAAAAAGAAGTCTTCAAAAGCGTTGATCTGACTACTGAAGGCAGGGGAGGTGTTGCCAGATTGTCCCAAGCAGTTTGGGTCAGGGTTCTGTTGTGTCACCCAGTAGGACCCCAGTGACTCTGTAATCCAGGAGTAGGATTTTTGTGGCTTGTTGAAAAAAGTGTCACATCGTTCTGTGAACTGTCCTGGTAGTTAATGCAAATGAGCGCTTAGGAGACTGCTGTGTGCCACTGTAAAAGGAGTTACTCGTTAGCAGAAGAGGTGTCCAGTTGCCGAATGCATGTATCTGGAAACAAAGCAAAAGGAAGGGTAGGTCTGACTTTTGTGGCCAGACTGCTCTGACTAACCTCTTCTGCAGAGGCTGACCACAGGAGTTTCTTCTGACACTAGTTTGCACTCTTTTCAACATATCAGTGATTCCTAACTGTTGGGGTTTTTTCCCTCCCAGTACCTTAATGCAGATTCTGGCACTATAAATGCAGTCGTCCTAGGCTGAGGGTGGATCAAAAGGCTAGTAAAAAGGTGTGAGTGCAGAAGGAGGAGTTTTACCCCTTGGCACCCTTCCAGAACCTTTTCATCTATGTAACATCTTAATATGGTAGAGGCGGAGGAGCTGGTAATTAAAATCCTGCTCTAAAGTACCCTGAAGCCAAAGCAAACAGTCACACAAACAAGCTAATACCTTAATAATCTATTACGAGATTGAACAGAGTCTTTCACAAGTCCTGGCCGTAGCATTAGTAGGCACTGTGATGCATCTGAAGGCTGTGGGAGGACAGGAGGAAAATGTGTGCTCCAGCTTTGTCCACGCTGGCAACATCCACCTCTGCTGGCAAAACTGCACTTCTGGCACAAAGTGCAGAACGGTTTGCCTTATTTTGCCGCCAAAGACAAAATTTCCTCACTCTGTTTCAAAAGTGGCAGCAGAGGCAAAGTGCCTTTTTCCTGGTCTGTGACTGATAGTTTGACGCCAAGTCAACCACATCCAGTGTCAGCAACAGCTAGTCTGCTAATGTAGACAAAGGGTCACATCCTTCAAAGCCTGCCTGTAGCATCAGGAAATTTGGGGATAGTAGAGGTGGTTAGGGAATAATATTCAAAAGCTTGCAAATCATTACTCAAAACATAGTTGGAACTCATGTCTTTACCAACCCGTTCTCTCCCTCTTGGTTAAGTGATGTGTTTCAGTTTGAATATACATACCATGCATTACTGGCATTATCAGAATAATTTCAAGCATAGCACTGTTTTTTATGAAGCTTGTTTCTAAAGTAAATGTGAAATAATATCTTTACACGTGTTCTCTAGAAAGTTATTTGTAATACCAGACTTGGAAAAATGTCAGCTCTGTCTTCATGATTTCTGAGTGTAATTTTCCATTCAAATTTCATGTACAGGCCACTGAAGCGCAAATGTAAATAATGACCAAAAATCAAGTAAGACATTTGAAACATGTTTGTTTTATTGGCTCTTATGAAGGCTAATTCTGAGGGGAAAAAATGAACTTCTTATCCTGATGTTAGTCTTTTAAACAGGCAAGTAGCTAAAATTTAGGGTTTGTCAAACAGCATTCACATAGTCCAGGCTCCATCTGTTTTAATTAACCAAACCTTCTTCCACTGAGTAATATAAGGACACTGTACACTTTCACTCCGAGTTCCCCAAATAGCGATTTTTCTCCCTTACCCTAACACTACGTTAACTACAGACAGCATTGTGGTTGCGTCCGCACCCTTTCCAGAACCCGAATAAGCTGGAGATTTGTTAAGTATTTTTGTTTATTCTGGCTGGCGGTGAGAAGGGCATTTGCTGCATCTTTCCCAAGGGACACAGGCGGTACAAGGAGGGCAGGAGGCGCAGAGAAGCACCACACTTCTCCACCTCAGTGCCAGTTACCCCTGGGGACCGGAGGGGCGCCCCGAGAGGCCGGGGAGGAGGGGGGGAGACCCCGCCCAGG
>NW_010170938.1:0-6966 GCF_000695765.1 Mesitornis unicolor | reverse complement strand
AGCGCGGCAAAACTTTGGTTTGTGTGAACGGCATCGGGAGAGCTTTCACGGCATGTAGGCTTTCGAAAGAAAATTGCATCTCCCGGGAGCCAAGCTGTGCAGGTCCCCAAAATAAACGCATGATTTTCAGCAGAAGGCATCAGTCTGTCTCCGTAAACGCTGATCCACATGAGCAGCTTTACGTTAGTCAGGTTACCTGTGTATCTGCAGATTCTAGAGCAACCACTCTTATCAGCTGGATGGTAGCATCACTTCGAGAGCACTA
Source organism: Mesitornis unicolor (assembly GCF_000695765.1). Classification (NCBI taxonomy): domain Eukaryota; kingdom Metazoa; phylum Chordata; class Aves; order Mesitornithiformes; family Mesitornithidae; genus Mesitornis; species Mesitornis unicolor. The sequence continues at coordinate 6,701 of NW_010170938.1, read as the reverse complement.
AAATGCCACCTTATTTGTAGCCCCACTTCATACAAGACCTTTTATTACTATCATTATTATCAGCACCTTTAGATCTTGCCCTGACAAAATTCTCACCTGACACAGGAGTCCATGAATAAGGCCTCTGTGAGCAGTGTCTTTTCACAGGAGTGCAGTGTGAATGAGTGAGCGGTACATGTTCATTCATGAGTTCTGCACTACTGCCCTGATGCTTGTGCCTGGCAACTTAGAGGTCCCATACGTTCAGTTTTTTTGAAACAGAAGACCAATGTAAAATGCTGTTGCCTATATCTAATGTGTGGTTTTGACTCTCTGAATACAGTTGTTGATTCATGCTGAATTTGTGGGCAGAAAATAACAAGTAAAGAAAAATAATGGAAAATGACAACTTTTTTCAGGGTTTACAGTAGATGATTTAAATCTGTAAGTCAGTAGGTAACAAATAGCAATGGTTAATTTTGCCATTGATAGATTATTAGAATCCTGGATGACTGTAGGAAAGTTGCAGGTAATACCATGGTTGCCTTGACAGTATTTTTGCAGAAAGGGCATGCAATGAAAGTTATTGCTACGAAGTATACCTGTGCTTGCTGTACTGTAACTGATGGGACAGGAAAGGCTGTAGAAATACAATATACTATAATTTTTGGCTTGCTCGCTAGGTCTTAAGTGTCTGCTGCCACCTTTTTGCAACTCTTGCTACTCATGCTAGCCAGATTTAAATAGGTATAGGTTTATGTATGCTTACCACATTTATACTTTACTTCACTGTAAACCTATGCAGAAACATAAAAATGTAAAGCATTAAGTATTGTTGTCTCAGTTTTGTGTCCAGAATTGACAAATAAAGTGTGCACTCTTGAGTAACATCAGTTGATACCAGCTCAATCACCTGGATTAGTACTGTTTTGTGTGGTCTGTCTAAAACCCTTTCAGCATGTGTGCTAGTGTCTGTGGGCTTCGTTTAAGAGTAGCCTGTATGGGTGATACATCATGGGTTTATTGCATAGCTTGGGAAGGGGTTTTGTAATATGAACTCTTCTGTCTAAGGAAGGAAGAGTTAATGAAAGCTGAGGAGCAGTGGGTTTTTTACCTTGCAAGATGAGACAGTAGATGCTGAAACCCTAGCAAAAGGTTTGAATAAGGAAGATAAGCACACCCAACTAGTGCAGAGATATGAGCCACTAAGTCTGCTCTGCTGTTGTATAGAACTAGGAAATAAGATTTGAAAGAAAACAGGAGATCAAAACCATCGTAACCTTAAGAACCTTATGAACCGTGAGATAGGGAAGGGAGAGGAATGAACTCAGAGAGGTACAGGTGCCAAGGGAAAATTGCACTAATGGATATGACAGTGAGATCTCAGTCCTTAGGTCCCAAGGCTAGCTCTGAGATCCTTTCAGAGCCATCATACAGAGTGCTAGTGCTTATCTCAGACCCCTTCTGATAACCAAGGTGTTTCTTAGCAAATCTATAAGGGAGATCCAACAGTCCCTCTTGGTTCCTAAATGTTATATTAAACTATATTGTTTTCACTTGGTAACCTTGTCTGCTATCCTTTTATTTTGGAGGTGATTTTGAGTACGTCTGCAAAAAAAAATCATTGCTTAGGTCAGTGGTGGTGAGTTTATCAGGTAAGGCTGAAAAATATGGGTATGTGATCCTTTTAGATGCCATAAATAAAAACAGTACACTACAATAGTCAACAGGAGACACTATCCTAAAATATCTTTAACAAATACAGAGATTGGACAGTGTCTTTTGTCAGAGTGCAAAGACCTATGTTTGGATAGCTGTTGCCAAGTATGGGAGATTCCCTTTGGAAGGAGAGCCCTTTCTGCAAAGTGTGTCTGGCAAATCCCTAAGCTGTCATAGTCAGTAGTTCTTGCTTGTATGACCAACTAAGGAGTGATGGGAGAAGCAGAAGGTCCTGCTAGCAAGAAAAAAATAATAAATGCCTAAAAGCTTGGGTAGCAATAAACGGTAATCTTTCAACAGTGGAGTCCCACAGGGATCAGTTCAGGTGTCTCTGCTGCTCAACATGCTCATAAATAATGGGATCAAACAGTGACATTTGCTGTTATTATTAAATTGTTGAGGGTTTAAAAGACAGTTTTGCCTATGGAGAATTGCAGAAACACCTTATGGAACTCATAGGGCATTTAAATGGTGGAAGAAATTCAGTGTAGATAAAGTGGGGATGGAGAAGAAACCATTTGGTTGTTTTATTTCCCTAGTAAATATAGTGAGGTTAAGAGAGAGAGCTTTGTAGACACATGTGGCATGAATGAAACTCCTGGTTAGAGGTACTTGTTTGTTGTTGTTTTCTTTGATGCCAGCTCTGCAGGGCATCTGACAAAGCTAGCAAGTAAAAAGGAACCACAGAAGTAAGGCCATCTCAGCACAGTATGTAGTGAAGTGGTGGAACTCCTGGCCACTGGATACTATGGATGCTAAAAGCTTACATTTAAGGTTTGAGGGGAACTAGGCACATTTACATTCAGGAAATCCATTAAGACTGATTAAACATGAAGGTGCTAATTATTGAACTGCAAGTTGTTGAATGTTATGAGAATATTCTTTGACCTTTGATGCAGGTTTGCTTTATTATATTCTTGGCATCTGTGTTTGGCCACTGTTGGAGACAGTATTCTGGGCTAGACAGACTTTTGTTCTGACCCAGGACAGCTATTTTTATGTTCTACCGAATGCTTGGATAGTTCACCTTTTAATCAATTTCTGACAAGGAGGTTCTGTTTGTACCATATAACTGCAATTCAGAATGCTGTAAAGATGATATTTTGGTCTTTGTTTTACAAAGAGTATCTATTCCTTCTCTGAAGGTTGTAACATCAGTCAATTGTGGATGTTGGAATTTCGTTGTGTGTGTTTTTTATGTAAAAGCTTATTTTCCACACTTAATTGGAAAAAGATTTTAATAATTTTAGGTTCTAAACTTGGATGTTCCTTACATATAAACCATTTTGTTAGCCTTATATAACCCATACTGTATCTTTTGGTATTTGAGTGAAGAGAAAATTAAGTTACAATTTCTGATACCCAGCAGTATTAAAAAAAAAAAAAGGAATTTCCCTTTGTTGGGATTTTAGTTACAGAATTTTAGTTAGTATGACCCTTCTTGCCTAACTGTGCCAAACTACGTAACTATTTGAGTTGAGACTGTCTAGTGTTATTATTGTAGGCATATTGCAGAGCTATGAAATGGTCAAGAGCAGCTGGAAGTACTTCCAACCAAGTCCTTAGGGATTTCTTTCCATTGCAAAGGTTAAATAAAATGATAATAGTAACAACTTTAAAAACTCCAGAAAAGTTACAGGCATTTTTCTTTGTGTAAAAATGATAAATCAGGATCTTCCAAGGTTACCTTTTCCTTCATGGGCAGTCTTTCAATTGTGTGATCCTTGCTGAAGCCCTGAAACTGAAAGGCGCTCAGTACTTACCTTTAATTGACAGTGTTAGCTGAATCATCGGTGATTTCTGTCTGTCCTTGAATTCCCAGCACAGAGAAAGTTTAAATCCAGTGTGTGATTCGAACTCAAGATTTCAGTGTGCAGAATGACATCTTACTCTGTCAATTCTATTTATGAGTGCTGTCATAGTAGCATGTACTTTTTTATGGCAGTAGTAGATGAAATCAGGTAACTCCTTTGTATAAGCATAATTTTATAGAAATGGATTGGTTTTGCACTTGATGCTTTGAAGTTCAAACAGTTTTTGCTTTGAAAGTATGCCAATTATTTTCCCTTCTATTCCTTCATTAAAAGAGGGCCTTTCTTCTGTTCATCTGTAGAGTAATTTGTTATATTTGCCATCTTTATTTTGAAAATGAGTTGCTCATTTTGCTTTGGAGTGCATTTAAAGTAGGTCAGTCTCCCTTCTTTAGTAACACTTTTGCTTATTTGCTTGTGGCTTTAGTACTGGACCTGAGGATTTTCCAAAGAGATGCAGGCATGCTGCTGAGAGCACTTGGTGCTAGCTGTCTGAATATGAGCATGGAGTGCTTAGCTGGACCAAGATGAGACTTATCTTTAAGCAGAAACTGCTTGTGTAGATTTGCCTGCCCTCAAAGTCGTATCGTGCTGCAAAATGCAACTTGCTCGTTACCCATACACCTTCAGGCAAGCAGCAAGCATTTTCATGCAGGCAGTTCCTGCTGATAGGGAAGGCTGTTGAAGAGGTGGGTGTGAGGCCTCATTTGAGACTGTTGTGGTTAGGTACATTGGCCCTTGCTTTGTGGCAGGAAGACAGGAGATACAGAGGGCATGCTGTCCTTTTGTTGCTGTCCAAAGTGGCAGGTGGATGTGGAGAATGGTCATCTTTGTGCATTGCACCAGCTGGCATAGCCCTTGTTGAAGATTTTAACTTCCGTTGCCTCTTGAAGGGGTTCTGTCCACCTCATCTTTCCCCTTGAAAAATATCCTAAGCATTTGACTGCATGCTTCTACGATGAACATGTGCTTTGCTCCTTCTACTGAAGCAGTGTGGTTGTGGAGAAGACAATCAAATGTTAAATTGGCCAGAAAGAGGATGTAAGATTTTTATTAAGCAAGACACTGCTCTAAGAGCAGTGAAATAGTCCCTGTCAAAATGCAGGTTGATCTACAGAGTCGTACAAAAATTAATACCAAGCAGCAAATGTTTTCTGTGGGAGCTATATAGCTTCTTAATCCAATATTTGTAAGGCAATTCCTTGCTTGGGTACCAGGAGCCAAAACTTGCAATGTATAGCCTGGGTTTTGTAAACTGAAATTCTTTACTCAGTGCAGGGAGAGTATTTTCTTCAGTTTTGTCTGTTTCAGCTGAACGACTAGTTGATTCAGAATGAAAAAAACAGGGTGTTGAAAAGGCAAGAAAATAAAATTTCCTCTACTCTTCTGTAAATAAAAAAACAATTGAGAGTAGACATACCATTTCACTTGAGGGTCTCTAATAATGGAGAGAAATGGGCTCTTAAGGTAGATATTTTGAACCTTGCCATGGGAGATTGTTATTGACTCTATTGTCCAAATGACTGTTTTAGGCACTAAGTGACTTAACTAAACATTATCCCTCTCTGCATGTTCCTTCGTTAGTAAAAAGAAAGCTTTTTTGAGTATTTGTTGGCACAGTCGACGTTCCATTATTCTTAGAAAATGAGTTTTAAATGTTACAGGCAGTTGCTCAAATCCATTTACAGTTCGAATCTGTGGCAAAACCATTGTTCTGCTGCCACCAGGATTTTTACATTGAGCTGCAACCTCAAACTCAATGCCTGCTTCACTAAGTCTCAGAAAATGATAAAATATACACTTTTCACAATGGCATATGTGTCTATCTGGTTCCTGTTAATACTGTGACTGAGGCATCGTTTCTGTCCTGCCATTGTGGCAGGTAAGTTTGCTGATTCAGTGAGCTGTGGACAAAGTGCTGAGCTGTCAACAGTTGTTAAGACAGTCACAGCAGAGAAGCTAACAGTATTGTAGCCATCTTCTTTCAGGAATGTGCTTGCTTCTGTGGAAGAAACTGCCCTGCTACCTCTATAAATAAACAGATTTTTAGTACATCCAGTAGTATCTATGTCATAACTGTATGACAAAAAATAGTTTGAAACAAGTGTTTCTTCTAATATGAACTTAAATAGACTGCTGATAATGGCATGTAGCTACATGTTTCGAATTACAGAAGCACTGGGATTTTATTTATAAAGTTTTATTGCACTGTTTCTATTTTTAAAAGGCAATTTTTGGATGCATCTACACTGAAGTTGTAGGGAGTGATTTTTGCAAAACAAATGTTGCAATTACCATCTCTCACTGTGCTTTGTTTTGTGTCAACGGGCATTCTTGGAGCGCACAGGGCAGACTGAAAGTAACTGAACAGGAAGATGCAGTTCAGGAGCACTTAATCCACTCTAATCTTCTGTGAACATTCAGTTCACAGGACCAGATCGGGATTTCTCTGACATAAAACCTGCAAAAAGTTTTTGTGTCAGTATCAGCACTTTGCCACCAGGTGTAACACTGCTGTGCTCCTACTTCCCAGTACATACCTAGATAACATGTCTTAGTGATACTGTGTTTGAATCTAACTGTAGTTAATCTGCAAGTTGATTAATAAGATGCTTGTAGTATCACACATTCAACATAATGCACAGGTCAATGTCTGCTCGAGTTTTAATTAACATGGAAGCTAAAGGGAATATATATTATAGAAATCAAAATTCAGTACTTAAGAGTGGACAGTGAAAGAGTACTTCGTCACTGCAGAGTATTGCATTATCTCTGTAATCGTTGTCTGCGTACTCAATGCATTATTCTGTCAATAAATTGAGCTGTTACCTTTTTCTATAAAAGAAGTGCTGAAGCAGTTTTGAGTAGCTGGAATGATCATTCTATGTAATTTTCATAGCTTTCTTGTACTTAAAAAGAGCTATTAATAATGAAAAATTATATTAGAGAATTGTTATTTCTTTATTTTCAAGTTATTTCTTCTGTCAGCCACTATGCATTTTTGTCATTGGTTTTGGTTACATTTTTTTTTAAAAAAAACCAACTATTTATAATGGAGAAAATGACCAGCTCTTGAAGTAAGTACTCTTAAGAATACTGAAAAAATTTTTTGTGCATTGAGCTTTTAGGACTTGGAAGTAATGGTATCATTTGTGTTAATGTCTTAATGCCTTCTTTGCCTCAGTCTTTAGT